>NW_011888848.1:204323-229989 GCF_000151845.1 Pteropus vampyrus
AAGGCCGCCTGCCTCCTTCTCACCGTTCACACTTCATCCCGAATGCCACTTCCTCAGAGAGGACCTCAGTGCCTACCTTAGCGTCATCATTACTGTCCTGCCTCCTTAGCACGTTCTATCCCATTACACTATTTCATAGTTTTCATAGCCTTCTCCCCACCTGAAGTTATTTCGTTTACCTGTTCATTATTGTTTATTATCTGTTTCTCCAGCTAGAATGTGAGCTCCACAAAACAGGAACTTTTTCTCGTATCCCCATTGCCTAGAAGTGTGCCAGATACATAGCAGGCACAAAATAAATATCTCTTGTTTGGCTTTGAGTAATGTACAGTAGCTGTGCTTTATTTGCTTCTAAAAATGTCTGTAAGATCTGCTGCTTGGGATATAAAGAGCAACAGCTTCCATCTTCGAGTATAGAAAGTCTTTGCTCCCCATTCTTCAGCTTCTCTTTGTCACCATTCCCAAGCAATTGTGCCTTTTCAGGCCACCACCACAAGAGCAATTGTCCTGATTACACTTCCATCTTCCAACTTTCACCACCTTCCCAGAGAGATTCCTATTAGTTTCTGTAATGGAAAATCAGCCTCAATCAATTTATCTCTGTGTTGACTTTTGGTCTACAAACTATGATGCTATCATCAGGAGGGCTTGTGCTTTTAGTTGAACTGTCACTTACCTATCACACCCATGTCTTAACCTTGAATCAGAAAATTTTTCTGCAAGGTTAGGCAGTAGGACTTGGTATGAGTCTGTTTTAGAACGTAGGTCAAAATGGGAATTATGAGTATGATTTCAAACATAGTTTAACTAATTTTTCTAATTCATCCCAAAACTTTATTCAACCATAACTGCCTATGCCTTCACTGATTTAAAAATAAAAACAAATTTATCTTTCATAATAACATGGAAATGTGAAGCTGTAATGCAATTTAGATATAATCTAGTTTACAGATAAGAAAACTAAAACCTAAGATGGGGCCAGGTAACTTTCCAAAGGTCACTAAGCCAGGTGAAAGCACAGTCACATTTAGACACCTGGCCCAAGGCTCTTTCCACTACTAATTATAGAATTAACTGTTTTGCAACATTTAATCATTTCTCTTTTGTCACAGTGCCTGATACATAGCAGGCAATCAATAAAATTGGCAATACATGAGTGAACAGTGAACATAAAGTTTCAAAAATTTTTGAGTTTAGGGATTTGGCTTCAATTTGGAATAGTGATCATAATGTCTTAGTGATTTTCATTTATCTCTGTCTTTGATGATGTAAAACCCAAGCATGACTATTATACGCAGTAACTTATACAATATTAGTTACATGGTTATCTGACTCTCACGTGCTTCAGACTGTAGTCACCCTGCCTGATGAACACACCTGAGATGTGATCCATCTTGGTATACATAATACAGCATATTTCATTCCACTTCTGATGTAAATAGTGCAGTAATGTTATTTCATTTATTTATTGGTAGTTATTTCTAAAAAGAAAGTAAATTAAGATGGGATTCCTAGATTTAATTATCCATACTAGTTCTTCATGTAGAAATGGTTTTAAAATATTTGATTGGCACTGAAATAATAAAAAACAATAATTTAACATTAGAGTTAGAAAAATATTTTCTAGTCTTCTCTTCACGCACTCATAGTATTTGAAAATTTACGTAAGTTCATAGTGGGATGAGACAAAAGTTCAACTTGACATTAAAAGTCAGATGAAAACTACAAAGTCTGTGTCAAAAAAATACACTGGATGGGATTAATGGTAGCTTAGACAGTGCAGAAGAAAAGATTAGTGAATTTGAAAGAATGACAACCGAAACTATCCAAAATTAATGGATGCAAGTAATCTGGATTCAGGTCAGGAGTGGGCATGGAAGCTCCTGAGATAAAAGTCTTTGTGAGGGTAGAAAGAGACAGAATTAGTGAACTGATTTTTTTCTTTATGTAGTCAAAGGAAACTGTGAATTTGGATCCATGGATGGCAGACACTAAAGTCACTCTCAAATTAATCATCCACTTGGTAGACTTGGGGGTCGGGTGAGGCCTTTGCACTTAAAGGGTTGTGGTCTGAGTGACATTAAGAACTGTCACATTGGAAGCTCAGGCTTAAACATTTAAATCTTAAAACATTTATCTGTAAAGATATATGCACCTTGATGTTCATTGCAGCATTATTCACAGCGGCCAAGAAAAGGAAACAACTGAAGTGTCCTATGATGGATAAAAAAGATGTGCTACAATCCCTCTGCTGGTTATTTACCTCGAAGACTTGAAAACCCATATCAGAAAAGATATTTGCACACCAATGTTCATAGCAGCACTATTCACAGTGGCCAGGACATGGAAGCAACTGAAGTGTCCTATGATAGATGATTGGCTAAAGAAGCTGTGGTACATATATACAATGGAATATTACTCAGTCATAAGAAAAGATGAAATACTGCCATTTGTGACAACATGGATGGATCTTGAGATTGTCATGCTAAGCGATATAAGTCAGACAGTAAAGTTGAGAACCATATAATTTCACTCATTTGTGGGATATAAAAGTGAAAAAACAAATGAACAAGACAAAAAAAAAAATCATAGACACAGACAGCAGTACGGTGGTTACCAGAGGGAAAGCGCAGGGAGGGAGAGGACGTAGGTAAGAGTAAAGGGGTCAAATATATGATGACAAACGAAAGAAGAGTTGAGTATGGGTGGTGAACACACAATGCAATATGCAGATGATGTATTATTGATTGCACACTTGAAATCTGTATAATTTTATTAACCAATGTCACCCCAATAAATTTAATAATAATAATAAAAGAAGTCTCAAATCGAGCCCTCTCTGTGCCTAAAAATCATTAGAACATGAAACATTTCCTGTGGGGAAAATGCAAGGTATAGTAAAACTAATGCTGTCTGTGTAAGACTTAATTTGATGTGGAATTAAAATTACCGAGTTGCAGATTTCACATGACGGAACTTTATGTAGATTGTCTTTTGCAAAAAACGTCAGTCAGACACAGAGACATGCTTAAGCTTGAATGTAATGATTTAGGGCCTGCTACACAAAGGCAGTTGTAACTAAGTGTAAAGTATGTAACCCATGAGATTTATACAAATGCTTTCCCCTGAAGTGTACATGAAAGAAATGAGACTATGAGAAAGTGGTGGGAGGAGATGGCACTAGTTTGAACAGAAGTGCCCATGCTTGCCAATCTCGAGAATTCCCACAGTTTGTTTTCAAGTAAATTTCTTTCCTGAACATGCAGTCTCTTCTGCTTCTTTACAATGGAAATTGTTTCCAACGATTTTGTAAATTAAAAAAAAAAAAAAAATTACCCAAACTCCCTAATTACGATTTATATAACTTCACATAGTCCAAAGCAAAAATGTCAACTATGTCTTCCTTTGATCTGTTTTTTAAAAAATACCATTCTCAATGTTTCTTTTGTACTCAAAGAATAACTTTTTGTGCGAATAGTTCCCAAACCATGAGAACTGAAAACACAATTACTTAGTAAATATACTAACATTAGAGAATGAACGGGTTTGGGTTCCTTGTGAGGTGCGTTTTTAAAAGAAATACCTTTTCAGTCGGTGTTCTCGAATTACTACACTTTCAATGCCAAATGTGTTTTATTATCATAAAACACTGTAGAATTAAAAGTAACTTTAAAAAATATTTTTATTCAAAAACGTAATTCTCAGATAATTGTATACTTTACCTATTGCTAGTCTATCCACATATACAGATCATGTTTAAAAAATCAGGCAATATAGTATTTAAGATTTAAGGGAAAACTAAGTATTCAATTCTGCATGCTTTTCTTTTAGTCCTCCACAGGGTCAGAACGTATTAAAAAGATTACTTAATGACTAAGAAGAAAAATAATGATATGAGGTATTCACTCCTTTCACTTATTTACTAAGATTCAATCCTAATGAACATGTGAAAAAATTTTCTTTGCCTGAATAGTATATGTAATATTAGGAGAAATAACTTACTCACTCATGGAAATATATCCAAGAAAAAAAAAAACAAAAGCCGTAATTATACTTCTCAATCATCTTTACTTTTAAAATACGAATACAAACTACTCTAAGAAATTATGCTTTAATCTCCAGGGAAAATAGTATATTGAAAATCACACTAAGGCAGCAAATTGTACTAAACAGGTAGTGCCCCAAAATGAAGTATTTCAAGTTTCAATACAAAAAATTTTTAGAATATCGAGATAAAAGTCAGCACTATGTTTTTCATGACAATAATTCTTTCTCCTATATATGAGAATATCATTTATCAGAATGAGAATCACCAGAAAAATGCTATTTCAAACTGTTGCTATTTGTGTAATATGAATAATAGTGTTATTTACATGGGAGTTTGGTGCCAATGCTTTGACCAAGTTTACATAGACATATCTATGCCAAACATGGCTGGGTGCTGAAGATACTATTGTGGGGATATCAGCTTAAATTTAATGGAACTTAGAGCTACTTAAACATATCTCAGTGAGTCAAAAGGCTGAGCACTGGCGATGGAGACCCTCCAGGAGTCTATTTACGTCTGTACTGAATTATCTCTTTAAGAAAAATTCATCCTAAGGGAAGCCAGTGGGGACCCTGAGTATGTTCTAGACCAGTGGTCAGCATCAGGAGGAAGAGGAGAACTTCTGGAGAAAGCAGTGTCTGTCATGGCTCAGCTTGCTTACCTGGACTTTTGCCTGAGCCCACGGGGTAGAAGAGAGACAAAGAAGCCTGGCTCAGCTCTGCATCCTTGCTGACAGAGCGTGACATCCGCTGGCAACAGAAAAGTTTGCCAGCCCTGGCAGCACTGCCCCTGCTGGGTGTTAGTGAATACATCTGGGCTGGTGGCCACAGCACGGTAAGAAGTAGCATGAGCAAGACAGGCCAGCAGTGGAGGAGCAGAACTGTCAACAGCTAGTGCCTTCACTTGGCTGATTCAGAGGTTATAACCATGGGAGAACGAGGACAGAGCAGAAATGTTAGAGAAAATGGTGTATATAACATAGCAGCTAAATGTGCTATGTGCATGGGACACACACCTGCAAATCCTAGATAAAACTGGAGGACTTTAAAAGGGCCTAGAGGAACCCAAACAGTGAGTGGTATAGAGAAAACTGCGGGATGCAGCACAGACTATAGAAACAGACTGTCTGGGTTTAAATCCTGCCTCCACTGCTTGTCAGCTACTTCAGCAACTTAATTTCTCAGTTTCTTCATTAGTAGCGTTTGCCTACCTCATCGGGCTGTTATGAGGAGGATGAAATAAAATCTTTCTCTCTGCACAGGAAACTGTTTCACAATTTTGCCTCATTAAGACTGTGCTAGAGCCAACTGTGCTAGTGAATCAGAATTTGAAATTTTCATGATCAGTATCCCTTCATAAACACACATTATTTTTCTTCAAGCTGCTTTACTTAAATTTACTTTAATTTGAGCATTGCAAGGACTTTGATTAAAAGGTAGGTCTAAAATAAAGGCTTTGTTTTCAATAACTCCTTTTACTTCTGTTTTTTCATTAACATGTCTTTCGCTTCTCACTAAGTATTTTGGTAAGGATAAGGAAATTATAATTATCTACATGTATACCCTTGTCTATATCCCTATCTGCATTCATATCCATATCTCTGTCACTCTTCTGTCTCTGTCTAGTCACACCGTGATAAATTGCTGGCAAGACGATTGCAGCAATTCTCCTACACGAGAATGGCAAGATGAGAGACACAGTACCTTTTCCACTCTACCATGTTGCTATAGTGCCTGTCAGCTGGGTTTATGCCATTGTGGATAGTGATGAACAATTTCAAGGCCCGTCTGGACACCAACATCAGCCAAATTTGTCAGGGCAGTTTTTTCTGCCCAGAGCAACAAATCCTGAGTTTTCTCTCCATTATACCACTGAAAGAGGTTTCTATGATTGATAGATTTGATTATTATATTTGAATCACTTTTTCTTCAATTATTTAGATAACACATGCTTACAAACTGCTAACAATGAGCATTTTTTCATGGTGCGAAATGACAAAGTTAAAAAGAATTTTTTTAAAGATGTGAAATTTGGGGTAATGTAAGTTTATATAGTCAAAAATAGGAAGGACTTTGTACAATAAAAGACCAAGCAATATACTTTATCAGTTACAGCTTAATTACCCAGCAATATCTGTTGAGATTCTTTGGAGCTTACCTAATAACTACGTTTTCATGACCTACGGAAATGCTGAAGACTTTGGTACAGTCACCTAAAATGCTTTTCAAAGATTTATTGTTGGTTGCAAATTACACAGAATATTTTAGAGAATGCAATTAGATGTGTGCTTATAAGCATTTTAATCATACCACAAGTATTTTTTATATTTAATAATAAAATTGATTTATGTATTTGTTTAAAATGTAAACAGATAAAAAATCAAAATTACAGTGGTAGAAAAATATGTAGTAATACAATGAATTTCAGAAAAAAATTTTTTTAAAGAAAATTAATATTTATGAGTTAATATTTAACATTTTGCTAGAAAATTGGCAATTTCACAGGGATTATTTTGTGGTCTTGGCTATTTATTCTCTGTACTACCTTTGGAAAAGTAAAGGCACTTCTTGAAGTAAGAAAAAGGAGTTGGTTTTATTTCAAATAGCAGAGTTCTTATATTTGTAAATAAGCAATTATGGCTCAGGTTGGATGTTATTTTTAAATTCTTAATTTTGTTACAGGTAGATGTTGGCTGAGACACAAAAATGTCAATTTAAATTTCCTGAGAAATGACAGATTGTTGTTCAAAAATATATCTTTTTTTTATTACGATGGCTCCAAATCTATTTTGAATGTTCATTTACTTGAATTTTTAAAAAGATGATGTGACTTGACAGTAAGTTTTAAGAGGATAAAATAGTTTTATGTTTAAAAACAATATGGTCAATTAAAATAACTTACCAGCAAAACATATAACTATTCAGAATTAAAATTTTCATAAAGCAAGCAGATCACTTTCACTATCAGATTCTTCTTAAAGACTAATGAAATTTATAAAATAAAAAGAACGCCAATTATACCTGTCTGTACTAAAGGAAACAAGTTCAACAAATGCTCTAAATATAGTATTCACTTAACCTAACATTAACGTGGCCCAAAGTTTGGTGTGACATCCACCTTGAGGCCCTTGTAAATTTTGTCACCTTGGACTGTATCACAATTGATTGTTTTGTCAACACATATAAATCAGACAGTTCTGAATAAATCCAGACTCCTTAAAAGACCCAAGATAACTTAATGAAATAAATACATCACATTTGGCTTTACAGATGAGGCAAAGAGCATTGTTTCTATAGAAAGGAGAATCTGATCACTTCTGGAGGAGAAAAGAAAGATGGAATAGAAAATAAAATTGCTAATAAAGGGGGGGAAAGCCACTTATACTAGCTTACTTTTTAAAAAGAAGCCAGCTGAGAAAATAGACAGTCTAGAAACATGGTGAACTAGTGTGCTGAAAGGGGGATGCTGGAATATGTGATTCTCCCTCTTCTCTGGTTGTAACCTAGTCTGGTTAGTTACACTTGAAGGCCACTCTTAACAAAAGCCCAAATTTTGCTGTATATTTGTATATTTGCATACTAGGCTCATTCACATATTGCTTTTGTCTTTTTTATAAGAACAGTTTATGTTCATTACTGAAAAAAAAGAAAGAAAACAATTGTAGACAAGCAAAAGGAGAAATAGAAACAACATCTATGATACTACTTACTCACAGACCAACATCTTCAATTTGGTGCACTCACTTCTAATGCCTATTCTTTTACTCTTTCATAAAAGTCCTTTATTTTCAAAATGCAGATATAGATATTCATTTTATATAAATATAATCATATCAAGAAAAAAATTTTGTAAATTTTTTTTTCATCTAATGATTATGTAAAGGCATCAGAATGTTGACAGAGACATGTATTTGGAGGAAACAACTATTAATTTTTTTTTCTTTATATGGCACAAAAAAGTTAACCTTTTTATAGCCATTCTCAAAATTTCAACAGCTAAAGCAGATTTTGCTATTTTACCTATTTGCATATTTCCATTAATGGCAAAAGGTTGGGTTATATTTCCAAATCTTCTTGTACATAATTTTCTTAATGTAGCTCTCATCATTCCCAATGTAGTTTTTATTCCATGAATATATAAAACTTCTATGTAGTATGCCAAAGTTCAAAAAAAGCAAAACAAAATCAATTTTCCAAGGGTGAGATAAAGTCTGAGGTTAGCAGTTTTGGATGGCTGGGCAAGCCCAAACGCTCAATTTCTGTTCATGTAAGCCTTTTTGGTGTGGGTGTTTTCCTTGATTTCTATTTTCTTAAGCTATCAACCTAATTAGTTTGTTGGCTCCCCCTTCTCATAAACGTTGGATGCAGAAGGTTGGGAAGGGGTCACAGAGTGCCAACATCAGAGACAGTGGCTGAGCAAAACAAGGCTCCCTGGAAATTATAACTTGATAAAGAAAAAGAAAAATTGGGAGTGGGGAGTCAGTAATTCATTCAAATAACTAAAATAATCTCACACCTTCTAACATCGACACACTTGTAAATTAGTCTAGGTAGCGTATACTTTTATTTAAAATAATAAAGATGTATTCTGGAATGCATTTAATGGAGTTTGCCCAAAGTTAGCCCAAAGAGCAAATATTTAAAGAATAATCACTATGCTAGATTAACATTTCAAAGCTTTGCTCTACTTAATTACATGGGTGTTCTGTGATCTCACCTTAAGCATTTCCTCAAAATGAGTCTTTTGCCCTCTGCCTCCATACATAATTTTTTTCTCTTCCTTTCCTTTTTTTATTCCTTTTGACTACCATACTAAGTCTTTCCTTTTTTCACTTCTGAACTCATAGGATTTCTCTTTACTTCTTCATCAGTCACTTTGTCATCTATTCCCAATCACGTGGCTTCTTATCAGTCCACTCCACTGAGAAACCAGCACAGTTGAAGACCACAAACAATTTCTTGGTTAGATTCAATGGACTTTTACTCTCAGGTCTCATGCTTTGAATTTTCTGCTACAACCGACATTTTGATACCAAGTTTTTCTTGACATTCTCTTCCCTTGATGCCAGGAGTTAGAAACTGGAGGCCTAAATTGTTAAGCCCAAATTGTTTTTTCTTGTTTTTTATCTAGTGCGGGGTTGAGGGGAAGGAGTCAGCAGGCTGCTCTAGCAAAAGTTGTATTTATTCATTTCAGGAACTCAAAAGTTCACATGATCCTCACCTGCCACTTCACACATCACTGCTGGACCACAGAGATATGCAAGTATAACTGAGGCACCACACTGTCATGATTCTCCACTTACATCTTTTTCTCGGTTTCCCACTCCTCTTCCCAAATACAATTTGCTAGCCATCTAGTTCTTTTCATATCTATATATTTATCATCAACTTTATCATTCACTCTAGTAATGTCAAGTATTCTGTCTGTGTAATGGCCTTAACTTTGACATTTTTCTGCCTTAACTTTGCTGTTGAAATTCGATTACAAATTGTCAACTGCTTTCTAAACATTTCCATTCCAACGTTTAATCATCCTCAAACTCAACATGTGTAAAAGCAAGTCTACATTTTTCTACAATATACTATGTTTTCCTTCTAACTTCTATATTTTTATTGGAGGCGTTATTGTTCTTGCAGTTGTTCAAATTGAAGCTCTGTCTTCTTTCACATCTTCTTTGCTTATTCGTCAATGCTTCATTGGTTACTAAATTTGATGAATAAGTAAATGAAGCGTTAAAGCAATAGTCTGAGGCCATCCAGCTGGTTGGTGACAATGTTCTTGCATAAAATTTAAGTTTCTTAATGGTCAGATTTAGTATTTTTTTTTTTCTCTGAATTAGGCTGCCTTACATTGAGAAAATTTACTACATTTATGAAAAGATTTTCAACCCAAGAAAAATTAGTAAGCAATATTTTCCCAAATATCAACATAAATTTAGGATTCTAAAAGAGTTAATACAACTGACAAAAAATGAGCATTAAACTAAAAAGCTTTATATTCACCATTGGATTTACAAAGGAAAGATAAATTTTATTTTAAAAAAATAGTTCTGAAAAAATTTGATTTGTGTCTAAAGAGACTCAAAGGATGTAATGATGATGAGGATAATGACTCTAGCTAGCATTTCTCGATATTAGATGTCATTTAATCTTTATAGCAACCCCAAGAGGTATATCTGTACTATTGTTATCACTGTTTCGTTGCCAGGGAAATGGAGGTTTATAGACATTAACTTGTACAAGGTCACATAATTAAAAGGTTTGGAATTAAAGGCGGGGAGGGAAGTACTACAGAGTCTGGAATATTTCCAAACTCTGTAAGTTACCACTATAATATATATGTTTTAAACAGACTAAGAAAGTCAGCACAGTATAGGGAGTAGTGGGCTAAAATAATGAATTTTCACACTTGGGTTCTATTCCATCTGATAGTCCCTTATGCACTCTGGGCCTCTGTTTCCATATTTATTAAAAAAAAAAAAAAAGAATTGGCTAGATCTCTATAGTTACTCCTATCAGAAGAAATTTCTGTTATTTATAGTAATAATAATAATACCTATCATTTTATTGAGCATTTTACCCTTTCCAAACATTGTGTGCCTCCTTTTCATTATCTCATTCAATCCTCACAACAACCTTACATGTTGTGTATTAATATAAGTACTATCCTACTATTTAGGGAAACAAAGCCTAAAGGAATTAAATAACTTCCCGAATGGCACTCACCAGTAAGTGGTTTCCATCGATACTGAGGCTCCATACGAGCATCCAATTTACGTCTCCTTTCGTACCCTGGTCACATTCGATTTCTCCAGCCCCTTCACCTTACTCCAACTTAGGCATGGCCATGTAAATCACTCTGGTCAGTGAAATGTGGACGTAAGTGATATGTATGATTCTGAACAAAAGTCTGAGGAGTCGGTGTGAAATTTGCCACAGCTCTTTTTTCCACCTGCCATCAGTGTTTTAGATGTGGGTGTCAGCTCTGTCAGCTTGGGTTTTGGAGTGAGGACAATACAGACAAGGAATCCCAGTCAAGCCACATCGGGCAAAAGTGTGAGCGAAATATAAATCTTTGTCTATCTTGTGGTTGTTTATCACGGCAGTCACTGATTCTAAAACCCACAAGCGTACCCACCATTACGGGCTGAATTCTGTCCGTCCCCCGCCAAGTTCATATGTTGAAGCCTGTGAGTGTATTTGGAAATGAGGCCTAAAATAATTATTGTTAATTTTTAATGATTAAGTTAAAATGAGGCCATTATGGTGGGCCCTAATCCAATCTGACTGGTGTCCTTATAAGAAGAGGAAGTTTGAACACACAAAGAGACACTGGGGACGCTACTGCACAGAGGAAAGTCCACGTGAGGACACAGTGAGAAGACAGCCACCTACCTACTGGCTGAGGAGAGAGGCCTCAGGAGAAACCAAACCTGCTGACACTTTGACTGTGGACTTTTATCCTCCAAAACTGTAAGAAAATAGATTTCTGTTGTTTAAGACGCCCAGCCTGTGGTATTTTGTTATGGCAGTCTTAGCGAGCTAACACAAGACCTGTGCTCCATTTTCTCCTAGAAAGATAGTGCTTACTAATTGCTGAGTCATAGAGACTCTAAGAGGTAAAACATCATAACGAAACATTTTGAAGTTAATTCGCACTGCAATCTATAGAGTTTTCCATATGCTTTTCTTTAAAATAAAAAGCATTATACCTAGAAGCTATGCAAAGCATTGTTAATGTTATCTTTTATTAGATATTGTTACCAGGCCTGCATATGAGTCCTGAAGTCTAAAAATGTATTTTTTCTAATTTCAGGGGTATTTGGGCATCGCGCTTTGCTGAAAATCTAATTAATGCAGTTAGCATCCATGTAATGTAAAATTTAGTAAGCAACAAAAGACTCTTATAGTTATGATTACTATAGCACTGAATACCATAATTCCCTGCTGTTCTAAATTTGGAACATATATGTCTTAAGATAAAATAACACTTTTAAAGGGATCTATAATATTTTCACATCAATAATAACTAAAGAAAATTAAAAACAACATAATAGTTTCAACATTTAGAACAATTTCTTTGAATACATGATAATTCTCCAGATCTTCAGAAACTTACATGATTAGAGCTAGACATTCTCTAGATTCTACTCTCTGGAAGGCATAGTTTTCTGTCCTTATGGAGTGCTTTGAGCATAATCAGATGGGCACTACAAGAAATGTAAAGGATAATAAGCATTTTAAGACAGCCCCTATGAGCTTTGCCTCCAGTGTTCCTTCAATGATTCCGTTATGTTATACAGCAAAAAGAATTTTGCAGATGTGACTATGATTACTAATTGTTATAGGTTGAATTGTGTCCTTTAAAAAGATGCTGAAGTCCTCACCCCCAGTATCTGTGAATGTGACCTCATTTGGAAATAGGGTCTTTGAAGATCATCAAGGTAAGATGAGGTCATTAGGGTGGGACCTAATCCAATGTGACTTGTGTTCTTATTAAAAGGGGTAAATGTGAACAGAGGCAGAGACTCATGAAGGAAAGATGATGTGAAGACAGAGAAAATGCCTCTATAAGCCAAGTTATTCCTGAAGCTACCAGCAGCTGGGGGAATGGCATGGAACAGATTCTCCCTCGCAGCCCTTGGAAGAATTCAACCCCACTGATGCTTCGAGTTTGTACTTCTAGCTTTCAGAACTGGGAAACAATACTTTTCTGTTGTGTAAATCACCTAGTTTCTGGTTCTTTGCTACGCTAGCCCTAGCAAATTAATGCACTATGCATTTGAATTTGTATCAAACAAAAGGAAGATTATTAAGATGGATGTAATCTAATCACACGAACTCTTTAAAAGCGAGAGTTTTCTTCAGCAAAAGAGAAAAAACCTGGGAGACTCCGAGCATAAGACGGATTTGATGCACTATTACAGCCTCTGAGATGGAGGGGGCCACGTGGCAAGTAACTGAGGGAAGCCTGCAGGAGCTGAGAGCAGTCGGGCTGACAGCAGGCAAAAAAAAAAAAAAAAAAGGGAAATTCAGTCCAGCGACTTGTAAGAAACCAAATTCTGCCAACAACCTGAATAAGCCTGTAAATGGGTTCTTCCCCAGAGCCTGCAGATATAAGAGCTGAGCCCAGACAACACTTTGATTTTGGCCTTTGATTCCCTGAGCAAGAGAACGCAGCTGAGCCCATCCAGACTTCTAACCTATAAACTATGAGATAAGATGTGGATATTGTTTGAAGCTGCAGTTTGGGGTAATTCACTGTGCAGCCATAGAGCAAACATGCCACAGCTAGCAAATATTGAGTGCTTTCTTCACCAGGCACTATTGTAAGTGTTTTATATTAAAAAGAAAAAAAAAATCACAGTATTGCACAGAACCATTGTTGTCCCACTGCATTAAAGATAAATTCACAGGGGGAAATTATGTAACATCTGAGGAACAATCAATGGAACCCTCTATTCAATAGAAAGTAGAACCAGTGGAACAGACAGAATGGGAATTTTAAATAAGTATAATAAATTTCTTCATAAAGATAAGAAATAATGTCGAGAACATAAAGCAGGAACAAGCAATTATGAAAAACAACCACTTAGCAATGTTGAATATCGAAATAATATACAACCTTTGAAATAAAGCATAGTAATGGCAAAAGAAATCAAGTTTTCCGGCCCAAGAGCCTTGGCACTACTTACAGTCCCCATAAGAGTGAATTGTCAGATGCATGGAAGTAACTTGTCAGAAAATTTTGAAATGCTATAAAAGAGACCAGAAAAAATACTTTGGAGGAGTATAAAATGAATTTTTTAAACAAGAGTATCTCTTAAGAATAAAAATTCTTAAAATAGGAATTAGGGAGCATATTTAATTTATTCTCTCCCCACCCCCCAGATATTCCACTGTATTATAGATACTAAATAAGCCTATGAGGTATGTGGGAAAATTCCCAGCAAAACTTTAAAATAGCTTTGTTCACAAACAAGCCTGATTTCACCTCAATTACTATGTGAACTTGTGATTGCCACACCTCAGGAATAATATAACAGAGATAGGAAAGCCAAAGGAAGGAAAATAAAATAATCCATCGGGTTGAAAGGGTCATCCAAGAACATAGCCTGGTAAATTTGAGACTGTTCATTCTCAAGCCATTTCCAGACTCTGCTGTCCTTCTTTCCACACAGCTCCTGTCCTAGGACTAGTCCTGCGGGTCGGCGGGTGGGAATGCTGGCTTAACTCCTCTTCGACTGATTTTCCTCCGGCTGAAGGACGGACCGTCCAGGCTTCAGGACAAGACAAAGAGTGCTTAGGGACATGTCCCAGGGCCACTGTGACCTGAGAGACAAAGAACGGAGAGCCAACAGAAAGTCAAAGTCAAAGCTAGGAGCTTGTTAAGAAGCAAGCCAGCTCAGAGGCACAAAGTCGAAATGCGGGCGACTGGTGAACAAGGAAGGCTAAAATAAAGTGACAGGAGAATCCAGTAGGAAGTGGTGTGGAGGATGTCCCTCGATGGAGTGCACACCTCCGTTCAGCCTTCCCTACAGACTTGTTCAGAGGCGTTTAGATGATGAGAGTGACCTGCAGTTTGGACCCTGAACCAAAACTCAGTGGTTTCAACGTTACTTCTCGTGATAGATTTTTCTGATATTGACTCTAAACCTGCCTAGAAAAGAAAGTTATCTCTTATTCTTATATTTTAAATCACGATGCTCCACCAGACTTATTCGGAAGTTTAAGACCATTTGCCACACTCTTGGGACACCATGCTTACCTGTTCCCGCCCAGCTGGATGGGACTCTTATCTTCCTCTGCAGTCAGTAGGCCACCTCATCCTGTTGCAGTTGACTGGGATGTGCTAAAGACCAGAAATGCGACAAGAACATTCAAGGACAGGAGAGGGCATTATCACAATCTACAAACACAAATAGCGTGAGTAACAGGCATTGTTTGTCACATTCTGAATGCAAACACTCTTAGAATCTTAAAAATGATTATCTAGATCAAATAAAGTACTATTTTTTTACTTAAAGTAATTATATAAAAATTACTGGTAGAAATTTTATCAGAGCCAGTGGCAATGGCTCATTATAAAAAATAATTTATGAAGGATCTGAGAAAACCAGTGTACTCAATCTCCATAATAGATTACTAAATGGAATTAGGATTTCTTAGTATTATGTGAGGTTAATGTCCTGACGGACAACTGTATTTGGACTTATGTTGACCTTGTTTTGGAGAGGCAGGGTGTCTTAACACTGATTTTCCCTTCCTAAGAGCCCCCTCTTTTCTCTGGGGTAATTATTTCTCCCAGGTATAAGCAGTCTTGGTGCTGCTGTGTTCAAGATTTCTGCCTTCCCCTCTCCAAGGAGCATGTAATTCCAACTGAGCTAATAGGAATCTTTCTCCTGGAACTTTGAATTACAAAGCAAATTGAATTAAAATGATGACAACTTTTGATGCTTTTTATTCTAAAGTAGAGCCCAGAGTATGTTCTGCTGCCTAGATATCTAGGGACTATTCAAAGTCCTGTCTTGGTTCTTCATCTGGTCCTACCTAGCTCTCTAGCTTCCCGTCACTCTGTGAGTTACCTGCTATGATAATCTTACAGGTTCTTGTTAATTACAATACCAAAATCTCAGTAGATATGCCCTCTGCA
Source organism: Pteropus vampyrus (assembly GCF_000151845.1). Lineage (NCBI taxonomy): Eukaryota > Metazoa > Chordata > Mammalia > Chiroptera > Pteropodidae > Pteropus > Pteropus vampyrus. Next base: position 220,024 of record NW_011888848.1, read on the forward strand.
CTCTGTTAAGGCACAGCTACATGAATTACTAAGTTTGGAATCCAACAAACCTGAGAACTGATGTCTGCCCTTCCACTAACTTGTCCTGTGATTCTGAAAAACTTGCTTAGCTTCATTGAGCCTTAGTTTCCTTACTGTAGAATAAGGAGCAAAACCTTCATTCTGGGTTGTTGGAATTATGTGAGCATTTCTGCGAAAGTTCCTAGTATACGTAGAAAGAAAGCCTGTGGATTTCCATGTCAAAGGGGTCCATTAATAATGAAAAATTGGACGTTGGTGATTTGGACAATGGTGACAAGATGGAATATTGGGCAATCATTTAAAATCAAAAATTCTGTACAGAAAGTTACACTTAATATAATCAAAATACATTTCCCTCTATTACAGTGCTAGTCAGAGAACAGAATTAGTCATTCACAGGTACATTAATTCTGACAACATATTTTTCTTTGTTGGCAATAAAGGTGATAGAAAATTTCCCATATGAATATTTACAAAGAGCTTGTTCTGGAATTATGTCTGCATACTTATTACTTCATTTCTTGGCAGATTTAAACTGCATCTGTTTACAATAAAATGAAAATCATTTACTGCTTTTTGCAAATGTTACTTTCATTCCGAAATAAGGAATAGACAGCACCAGTTTACTGAAGACAGAGATTTTGTCCTGGGAAGTAACAACAGACAGAACTGGCCTTTTCCAGAAACAACTAGAACCGTGACTGAAGGATTTTACTTTCTCTGCGTTTTCAATGCTTTGTGTTAGCTAATACGCTGCAGAGGTTTCATACTCTACATGAATTCTTGGCAGAAACAAGGGAAGCAGGTTGACTTACTCTTCTGAAACTGAAGATTAAAAAGTTTTGCATTGGCACAACAGTATATTTTTAAAATAAAAAAACAATAAAGAAAACATCCTATAATGTGCTTCACTCCATGCTAGACAATTTATAGCAGTGCGTCTAAGGAAACCCAGTTGTCATTGCCCCATGCCCACTTCTACCCTGTCAAGGAGCAAAACATTAGCCTTCTTTACCTATGAGCAACCTGGACTGAGTGAGCCCACTCATTTACAGAAATCTGTGTAAACTGAATATTCCATGGGTCCTAGCCAGAGGAGAAAAATGCTGAAACAACGACTACTTTGAGGCAACATTTTTCAAAGTGTCATATGGGATCATTCTTCAACCAAATCATCTTGAGATTGTAAAAAACATGTATGTGTTTGAGATTCACCCTTGAATCAAGGTGAGACCTTAGGAGACTCTTCAGCTGAGCTGATGTTTAAGAAACACTGACCTGGGGGCCTCAAAAATCTAATTCTTGCTGATCCAATTTACCTTCCAGTCAAGAACAGAAAACTAGAAGAAAATGCACTTCATGAACAATTACAGATTCTGTTTTATGATAGCTAACACAAGAAAGAGAGAGAATTCTGGACAAATAGAAAACGTGGGAGAGATTCTTAATGGCAAAGATGTTATGTTTTACCCTAATACCACATCTCTCTAAACTAACAATCATTAACCGGCCGCTGGAATTCAGCATGGCCATTTTCCCTCCACAAATATTATTGGCCAGCACAGCGATTTTTGAAATTTAAGTTATTAGCCAGCATTTTAAAATTGGGATTATAACATAAAAATCAAGATATCTAGTCCTTTCTGAAAAATCGGATTGGCAATAATCGGCTGTCACTGAGTGGCAGCCACCCTCACTTTAGACATGGACTTGGAGTGCATTTTGCGACACCTCCCACGTTGTCTTTCACCCAACCAACCAAGGTGCCAGCTGACATTCATCCTTTAGCTTCTTCTGGTGTTTTTGTCGCTGTTCAATTAAGAAGAAAGCTAAATGTTTTCACTTTGAGGGTTGTCAATCATTACCTTCCTGGCTCTGATGACTGGAACCATTGAGTTTGAAAACTCTCCAGCAGTGATGATGGAAACCCCGATCCCAGTAGACTCGACCCTACTGTTGGCAAAATCTAGGAACCATATCTGGAGGAGGATGTGAGGTCAAGAAAGGCTTTTTTTCTTTTTTAAATGATAAGAGAAAATAACATCAGTATGCTGATGGAAATTACCTTATTGAGAGGAAAAATTTGATGATACAGGAAAAAGGAGTCAATTACTGGAGAGATATTTTTAAGATGAGAGTTGAACTTGGAGATTTTGGACTTAGAGCACAGGTAGTTCATTCAAGGTGAAGAGAGAAAGATTATGGGTGGAGAACAGAGAGGTTGGTAGATGTTGGAATGGGAACAATTTGATTGCCTTAATTTTTCCAGTGAAGTCAGAACCAAGTTTATCACCTGGAATTGTGGACATGGCAGCAAATATTGGACGACCGGGGAGAGAAAAAGAGGAGAAGAGAATTGTCTAGGAAAGTGAAAGCGTGACTAGATTACCAAATGTAATAGGGTTGCTCAGACGTTTCCTTCTTGTTTTGTAATAAGTAGATTTATTTTTATAAGTGTATCTCTGAAAACTAGGTTAGCTGAACTTTATAAATATTTAGTACCCCGACCACTTTTAATTTATAAACATTTTGTAATTTTCCTTAATTCATTTTAAAAAATATGTCTACAAGTTTTTCAAAGATATAGTTTTGTTAGATCATTTTGGTTTTGGATATCTTTTTGTTATTGATTTTAACATTATTGCATGATGCCAGTGAAAATTTATTATATTTTCTGCTTTTGGAACTTTGTCGAGATTTCCTTTGTGGCCCAATACAGAGTCAAGGTTTAAAATGTTCAAGATATAGTTGAAAAAATATATATACTAACTTACTGTGATATACTAATATAGATTTTTGTGTTAAAAATCTATATTGCTCTTAGGTCAAAATTTTTAAGTTTAGTATTTAAAAATATTTTTAATTTAGTATTCAAATTTTTAAACATTGCTTTTTTTTAGTTTACTTGGTCTATCGATTCTGAGAGAAGTGTGTGTATAACTGTGGATTTGTTCGGTTACCCTTGTATTTCCATCAGCTTTTGCTTTATTTCAGTACTGTGCATTTAAAGGCATAAAATACCATGACTGTTTTATTTTTGGGGAATGATTATTATAAAATCTTGCTTCTATCCTTTTAATGCTTTTAACTTTGATTCTATTTGGTATATTAGGACTATTTCTATAACTTTTCTATTATTGTTATTATTACATCCACCTGATATATCTTTTGTCAATCTTTATTATCTCTTTTTCAGAGTTATTTTATTGTGACAGTGTCTTATTACTCTAAGAGTGTTTCTCTTTTAATGTCACTGATTATTAATAGTTCTGGATTTTGATAACCATTTTGCTTTCTCATTACTATTTTTTTATTTTTTCCTCTTTACATCTTTTTGTTAGATAGACTTAGTTGTTTTTTATTTCATATATATTCCATATTTAAAATGTGCACATACACTACATCTATTCTTCTGATGGTTAACCTTACTTACAAAACATTTTAATTTGATTTTTGTCCAAGTTTACTTTGCCCAGTTACCTAACCCCTTTGAGCCTCGATTCCTTAATCTGTAAAACTAGAAGAAGAGTATTTTCTCTGACATTAGGTACTACTGCTACCCTGTATGCTGGAGCCTGAGCCACTGTAATCTCTCACTAGGATATTGCGAAAGCTCCTGAATGCCCACCCGGCTTCACTGCTGCCCCGCTCCAGTCCACATCCAGCCCCTCAGTCATCAGATCAGGTCACTCTCCATGACTCTGAGTGGTTTCTTCATTTCATTCAAAGTAAAAGCCCCAGTCTTAACCAGATCTGGTCCCTCGCTGCCTCTCTGCCCTCCTACCCTAGTACTCTCCCCACACTCAGGGCGCAGCAGCCACACAGGCCCCCATGGTACCCCTCAGTCACACAAGGAGACTTCTACCTCAGGCACCTTGGCACTGGTTCTACACCCTGCCTGGGGTGCTCTTCTCCAGGTACCCACGGGGCTATTTTTTACTAGAATGTCACCCTCATAGTCAGGCCTCTCTTTGACATTCCATCAAAAATTTCAGCTTTCCTCTGATACTTCTGCATCTTCCTCTTAGCAGTTATCACTAGCTAACATGCTGTATGTTTTATTTATGTTAGCTGTTGCCTGTTTCTACAACTAGAATGGAAGTTCCATGAGGATGGAGATATTTTAAAAATTTGGATTGTCAGTATGTTAGACCCAAGGACTATTTCTGGCCCATAGTAGATGCTCAATGCATATTAGTTAAAAATAGTGTTTGTAAAGCAAAAGCAGTAAAAAATGCAGCTTCAGAAACCAGACTCCATAGATTCCAATCTAGTTCCAATATTTACTAGGCATTTAATCTTGGGTAAGTTCCTTAACCTCTTGGGCTTCAGCTTTATCATCTTTAATATGGAACTGATACTAGGACCTATGCATAGAATTGTTGGAAAGATTAAATGAGATAATACTAGTAAAATGTTTAGAACAATGACTGGCACATAGTAAGCCTTCAATAAGAGATAGTCATTGTGATTGACACATCTAGCACTTAGTAGGTGTTTAGTTTAATAATAGTTGCAATCATTATTAAACTCAACCTGAAAATCCGGAGGCCTCAGAGAATGAGCAGGTTTAAGAGGTGAAGGATGAAGTTTTATAACTAGAACTAAAAAAGCCAATCTTGTGAGCCAACAGGAATCTGTAGCTAAGCTGACCATCTCTAATTCAACTATGCTTGTGCAGCCTGTGCTAATACCATCTAACTCCAAACAGCTGATTAAGCACGATATGATTGAAGAAGAAATGGCACCGATAGGACAAAGGTACAGGTTGCAGTCACAAAGTTGGTTAACAGAGTGGAGCACAAACACCTTCTGTCTGAGTCTCCTGAGCAGTCTTGTCACAGCTGAATGAGGAGGCAGGCACAGGATATTATTAACTGTCCCATAAGCAGAGGCCCATAAAAGCAAAGTTGTCCTGTATCAGCAAATTCCATTGCAGACATATTATCCAGCAACAGAGCTGAAAGCAAAGAAGCTATGAAATCCATGATTCCTAAACAATGAGATGAGGACAGTGCCTTCCCTTCATCTGACTACTTCCCCTTCTGATGTTGAGTTTGTAGATTTTGGAGGGTTCATGTAGATAATTACTGTTCTTAAATTACATGAGCCATTAGGTAATCTAAAGGAACTATAGGCCTTTTTGTTATTCTGTGATCGTACTTATAAAATGATAGCTTAATAATGGAAAAATCTTTAAATGAATTTGTTTTTCGAATAACCAGCTATACTGACCTACTCTTCACTAGTTGAACTGACTACTGGGATATTGTAGAGATACAATATATATACATACAGAGTTATGAGGAAGAAAAGAAAAAAAAGTCATGGCCACTTAGCACTGGAACCTCTGCACAAATGCTACCACAGAGGTGCCCTGCCTCACCACCCAGGGATCCCCTGCCCTTCCCAAGGAGGGCATCTTTGAGTTCAATCTTGCTCCTAGGTGGGAAGTAAACTGTAGTTCAACATTCAGCATCAGTGAATCTTAGAGCCAGACTGACCTGGTACCTTTTTTCTAACTGCCGAGTTCTGCTTTGTTCCCTCATGGAGTAATTTACTCAGAGGCTGCTTCTCTGAAGGCAGAGCTCCTACTTGGATGACAGCTTTTCTCTGTTCTCCACAGAAATCACAGCCCACCCCCGACCCCTAAAGGAGATTGTCTGTTCATGAGAATCTCTGAATTTAGAAATTTCGAGATGCCCCAAGGATGTGTTCCAGCCATCAGTGGGACACTGCATTCCTTTCTACCAAGCTTCTCTGATGCTGACAATCTGCCTAGATCCACCCTCAGACCCTTGTCCTCTCTTTATAGAGCCTGCAGCCCTTCCCTCCAGCTTCACTCCAATGGGAGGTCTGGGCCTGGGTCTGGCACCTTCCAATCCATCTGATCCGCAGTAGGCACTTTTATATGCATTCCCTAATTTAATACATACAACTCTGTGATGCAGGTGTTCAAATTCTTATTACCATCCCCATTTTAGAGTTCAGGAAATTGAGGCTCAGAGAGATTAAGTGTCTTGCCCATCTAAAGCCAGACACTGAGTAAAGTCTTTTCTCGAAACCAGATCTTACATCCATACAATAGAATATTATTCATCCACTAAAAGTTATAAAGTGCTGATACATGCTACAATGTGGATGAACCTGGAAAACAATATGCTAAGTGAAAGAATCCAGACCAAAAAAGTCACATATCGTATAATTTCATTTACATGAAATATCCAGAAAAAGTAAATCCATAGAGAAAGAACATTGCTTGCTGGCTGCCAGGGAAACTGCTTTCTTTGGGGTGATGAAATAGTTTGAAACTATATAGATATGATGTTTGCACGATATGGTGAATACATTAAACAACTTTGAACTATTCACTTCAAAAAGGTTAATTTTATGTTGTATGAATTTCACCTCAATTAAGAAAAAAAAAAAAAGCCAGGTCTTCTGATTTCCAGAGCCTGAACTTCTTTCAGTGATTACTTGTTTACTAAGAGTGAAAATACAAAGTAAATAAATAAATAAATAAATAATGCAGGTTTCCCCTGCTGTCTGAAAGTAAAACATTTTTGTGAAAGCTTTCATAAACAGAAATGATGTAAAGCAGTGTCCTCCGCTTTCCAAAGTTTGCACTACACCACTTGGCTTTTACGAAAGGCCTGTATTAGTACTGTTTTCACTAATCAGAAAAAATCTTAAGAGGATTTTTGCTTTCACGAAAAAACCTGTTACTATACTAATGTAGGTCTTTCGTAAAAGCAAAGTGGTATAAAGTGAACTTTCAGAAAGCAGGGGATACCTCTAGTCTATTACATTTTTAAGTTAGATATAGAAAAGAAATTTATTACTTTAATATGTAAATCACCAAGAAAGAGTGTTTAAGTTTAAATACATTATTATAAAAGTACAACAAGTACATGAAAAAGCTCACACAGTATGGAGGATCCTGATCTCAATGATAACAGATTATGACTGCTCAGCCGCTCAGTCTCACATCCTAGAGATCAGCTTTAGTAGTTGTCTGTAGAAATGTCCAGAAGACTTTCTAAGCATATGTGTAAACTCACTGTCCTGACTTTGGATTTTTTTTTTAAATTAACATTAGCTTTGAGAGAATTTTATAAAAGAAAATATATCCAGCTCATGAATTCTAACAGCTGCATGATAATGCATTTTATAGACCTATCATAAATTTATTTACCTTCTCCCTCATCCTAATACTTAGTACTTTTCTTCTATGAGTGATTCTCCATTCTTATGTGTTATGTTTAAAAGCCATTTATAGGTCTAAGCAATAACAGTGATTTTCAAACTTTAGAGCAAGTGGAGATCACCTACGAAACAGTAAAAATGAGGATTTCTGAGACTCATCCCTAGAGAATCTGATTTGGTATGCTGGGAGCGTGTACAATATTTTTCAGTATTTAGTAAGCATCCCAGGTTATTCCGATGCAGATCCTACCGCGAATACTATTAAAGCAAAACGAGGAACCTCATTCATTCCAGCAAACCATGGTTGAGCTGTTTGTGTGCTGGGAGTGTCAACATTAATACAAAAAGGCCTTTGTTCTGACAATGGAAAAGACAAGTAAACCAGCAATGTCACACCCTGAGGGACACGCAATAGAGGTGCATACAACCTGCTGAAGCTGTTGGGAAGGAAAGACTTATGGGCAGAGGTTGGGGGAAGCTTCATGAAAGAGGTTACAGCTGAGTATAACAGCGGTGGATTAATAGTTGGTAGAGGAAGGGTTTTTCAAGGAAATAGAACTTGAGGTGGGCTGGAGCCAAAGCTAGCGGACAGAATGAATATCATGTGCCTTATCAAAGAACTGAGAGAGAACAGAGTGATCACTGAAAGAGTCTACTGGAAAAAAAATAGATTTAAAAGGGTCTGAAGCGGGTGACACAAAGATCCATTTAAAGGTAATCACAAAATCATGCACATATGATAAAAAAAAATTTTTAATGTAACAATAATAGAAGAAAATGTGAAAGAACCTCATTACAATTTTTAGGTAAGGAAAATGCTTTTTATATATGAAAACTCAGAAGTCAAAAAAGAAAAGAATGGTAAATTACATAACATAAAAATAGAAAGTTCTGTGTATATAAAAAAATAAAGATCAAAATACAAACAATAAATTGGGGAAGATGCTTGCAACTAACATCACGAGGTCTAATGTCCTTACTTTCTGCGAATCAATGAAAATAGGCCAATGATACATTAGAAACACTGACAAAGCATGAGTAAACAGTTCACAAACTATAAATGGTTTTTAAATACTCAAAAATGCTTAATCTCATTCATAATTAGAGCCAATGCAAAATAATACTATACTAAAATACCATTTTCATCTATCAAATTATATTGCATTTTCAAAACTTTTAAAAAATTTATTCCAAATAAGTATAAGAAATTATAAGGGCAGAAACTGATACAATGGTTGTCACGCAGATAAATGTAAAATCTAAATACTCCAGGTACAGGATGGGGATAAAGCATCTATACAATTGCCCATGTGGAAAAATATCTGAAGTCTGAGTTGACAAAACATGCAATAAAGCTAAAGCTGAAAAACAAATTCTTAGTATGATATCATTTATTAAAAATTGTTTTAAGGTAACCGCAAAATTCAGTTTTATAATGTGATATGGTTACAAAAACAAAGTAAATGAAAATAAACAAAAGTATTTATTGGGGTTTTAGAGTGCCATAATAGAAATATGTGATCCAGTTTAAAGGAGATAAAGCTTCCTCATATAGTAAATATAGAACAAGCTTTCAGTTCATACATAGCCGAATTTCAGTCCTTCCCATTGAATGATTAGGGTCAAGTAGTTTAATCTCTGTGATCTTTCATTTTCTTATGGAAAATGAGATAACAATAACCCATTCTCAAAGTTTTAGAGTATTTAAAAGATAACATGCAAAGCACCTTAGCGTGGTGCCTGGCACAGAATCTGTGTTTAATTAATGTCGATTCTCTTCCCTTGCCCCTTCCTCTCTCCTAGCCCCCTCCCCTTTCCATCATAGCAGACCCAGACCATTTTCCCACTAGAGTATTATATTGGCTTGAGAAGTTGGTGGAGGGTACTTAATTACCAAGAGAGATAACGAGAGAGTCCTTAGCAGAGTTAAAGCTATGGAATTTAAAGGTGCTTGAACCAGCCCCAGCAGAGCTTGGGAACAAAGGTGAAATAGAAAGAGCTTGAGTTACAGGTAGAGAGAAGAGAAGAGGGACCAAGAATTGATTACAGAGAAGCAGTGCTGGGCAGGCAGACCGAGTCAGTAGCAGGCTGGGCCAGCTGCAGGAACTGGCAGAAAGTACTTACATCTGCAGCACATTTTCAGAAATGTTTCATTGGAAAATAGGGGAAAGGTAAGAGGCAGGTTGAAGTTTCTCCACTCAGAGTAGGAGCGAGGGCCAAGACAGAATCAAGAAAATCAGAGTCCCAACAAGATCTATGCAGCTCAGAGGACCATGAGCTGGAGCCAAAGACCAAATTAGAGCAGTCCTCTTGCAGTGGACTATGGAGCTAATGAGAATATTCACCAGCTTTGTAGTTCAGCTGGCAGCACTGCCCTGAGGAGCCAAGAAAACTCAAAGTGAGACAGATAAGTGCCTCTCTAAGAATTTCCTAGCTGTGGAGAGCCAGGAATTGATTTTATAGGAGTCTCTTTAAAAATAAAATCAAAACTGCTTAGGAACATGAGAGAAGATTAGCAATTCCTTGTTACGAGTCAATCCTATGAAATGACTTCCATAACTTATATGTATTAGTCAGAGTTCTTCAGAGGAACAGAATATATAAATAGATTAGATAGATATAGAGATAGAGATAGAGATAAAGATATACAATTTTTTATAGCAATTTTTACACATTATGGAGGTTGAGAAGTCCCATGCAAGCTGGAGAACCAGGAAAGCCAGTAGTGAAATTCAGCCC
>NW_011888848.1:230039-263960 GCF_000151845.1 Pteropus vampyrus
TCACGCAGATAAATGTAAAATCTAAATACTCCAGGTACAGGATGGGGATAAAGCATCTATACAATTGCCCATGTGGAAAAATATCTGAAGTCTGAGTTGACAAAACATGCAATAAAGCTAAAGCTGAAAAACAAATTCTTAGTATGATATCATTTATTAAAAATTGTTTTAAGGTAACCGCAAAATTCAGTTTTATAATGTGATATGGTTACAAAAACAAAGTAAATGAAAATAAACAAAAGTATTTATTGGGGTTTTAGAGTGCCATAATAGAAATATGTGATCCAGTTTAAAGGAGATAAAGCTTCCTCATATAGTAAATATAGAACAAGCTTTCAGTTCATACATAGCCGAATTTCAGTCCTTCCCATTGAATGATTAGGGTCAAGTAGTTTAATCTCTGTGATCTTTCATTTTCTTATGGAAAATGAGATAACAATAACCCATTCTCAAAGTTTTAGAGTATTTAAAAGATAACATGCAAAGCACCTTAGCGTGGTGCCTGGCACAGAATCTGTGTTTAATTAATGTCGATTCTCTTCCCTTGCCCCTTCCTCTCTCCTAGCCCCCTCCCCTTTCCATCATAGCAGACCCAGACCATTTTCCCACTAGAGTATTATATTGGCTTGAGAAGTTGGTGGAGGGTACTTAATTACCAAGAGAGATAACGAGAGAGTCCTTAGCAGAGTTAAAGCTATGGAATTTAAAGGTGCTTGAACCAGCCCCAGCAGAGCTTGGGAACAAAGGTGAAATAGAAAGAGCTTGAGTTACAGGTAGAGAGAAGAGAAGAGGGACCAAGAATTGATTACAGAGAAGCAGTGCTGGGCAGGCAGACCGAGTCAGTAGCAGGCTGGGCCAGCTGCAGGAACTGGCAGAAAGTACTTACATCTGCAGCACATTTTCAGAAATGTTTCATTGGAAAATAGGGGAAAGGTAAGAGGCAGGTTGAAGTTTCTCCACTCAGAGTAGGAGCGAGGGCCAAGACAGAATCAAGAAAATCAGAGTCCCAACAAGATCTATGCAGCTCAGAGGACCATGAGCTGGAGCCAAAGACCAAATTAGAGCAGTCCTCTTGCAGTGGACTATGGAGCTAATGAGAATATTCACCAGCTTTGTAGTTCAGCTGGCAGCACTGCCCTGAGGAGCCAAGAAAACTCAAAGTGAGACAGATAAGTGCCTCTCTAAGAATTTCCTAGCTGTGGAGAGCCAGGAATTGATTTTATAGGAGTCTCTTTAAAAATAAAATCAAAACTGCTTAGGAACATGAGAGAAGATTAGCAATTCCTTGTTCCGAGTCAATCCTATGAAATGACTTCCATAACTTATATGTATTAGTCAGAGTTCTTCAGAGGAACAGAATATATAAATAGATTAGATAGATATAGATATAGAGATAGAGATAAAGATATACAATTTTTTATAGCAATTTTTACACATTATGGAGGTTGAGAAGTCCCATGCAAGCTGGAGAACCAGGAAAGCCAGTAGTGAAATTCAGCCCAAGTCCAAAGGCCTGAGAACCAGGAAAGCAGATGGTATGAGTCTCGGTATGAGTCCAAAAGCCCAAGAAAGGGATGGGGGTGAGACGACGGTGTAAATCTGGTTACAGGTCCAAAGACCAGAGAAGCAGGAGCACTAATGTCCAAGGGCAAAGAAAGTTGGATGTCCTAGCACAAGCATAGAGCAAAGTTCCTTTTCCTCCACCTTTTTGTTCTACTTAGGTCCTCAATGGACCGAAGCGAGGGTTACCTTTACTCAGTTTACCAATTCAAATCTCTTCTAGAAACACCCTCAAAAACAGACATGGAAACAATGTTCTACCATTCCTTAGCCCAGTCAAATTTACAATGTAAATAACCATCACACTATGAAATAGCCCCAAGCATTACTGGCAAGTCAGAAAATTAGATGAGTTAGAGATCTTCTCTGAGGAAAAGAATAAAATAGATGTCTTAGTTTAAAATAGGCTGTGGTCAGATCAAAACAAGAGTGAGAAACAGGCTCTCTGGTTTCATCCTCAAAAATTTTCTCTCTTCTTTCTCTCATACATGATATTCTCATCTACCACTGTGGCTTTAAATACTATTCATAGTCAATGACTTCCTCACTCAGGCAACAATATTATTTCCTTCTCCTCTACCCCATCCCAGCATAAATGCCCTTTTTACTTTGCTCAGGTTCTAAGATTTAACATTTTTTTTTTTATAAAAGCCCAACTTTATATGTAATTACAGAAATAAAAATTACAATAAAAAGCTATCATGGACATAGATGCAAAAATTCTCAACGTAATATTTGCAAACTGAATCTGAAAGAATTATATACCATGACCAAGTAGGATTTATCTCAGGTCTATAAGGCTAGATAACATTTGAAAATTGGTTAATGTAGTCCATCACATCACAGGCCAAAAAAATATCGCATGATCATATCAATAGACAAAGGAAAAACATTTGATAAAGTCCAACATTCATTCATGATTAAAAAAAAAAAATACCTCCATAAACTAGAAATAGAGAGGGATTTCTTCGACATCATAAGGAATTTCTACAAAAAAGAAACCCTACAGCTAACATTATACCTTATGGTAAGAAACTCAAAGCTTTCTCACTAAGATCACATACAAGGCAAAAATGTCCTCGCTAACCACTGCTTTTAAACATCATATTGGAAGTCTTAGCTAATGCATTAAGACAAGAAAAGAAACTAAAATGTATACATATTTGGAAGAAAGACACAAAATTGTCTTTGTTAGCAGATGATGTGATCATCTGCATAAAAAAGCTGAAGAAAATGACAAAAATACTTCCTGAACTAATATGTGATTATAGCATGACTGTAGGATACAAAGTTAATAATAAAAATTAATTGCTTTTCTGTATACTAGCAATGAACAAATAGAACTTAAAATTAAAAACACAATATCATTTACACTAGTACCCCCAAAATGAAGTACTTAGGCATAAATCTAACAAAATCTGTGCAAAATCTAAATGAAGAAAGCTACAAACGTTGATGAACAAAATCAAAGAACTAAATAAAATGGAGAGATAGTTCATGTTCATGGATAGGAAGACTCAATATTGTCATGATATCGGTTCTTCCCAACATGGTCTGTACAATCAATGTGATCCCAATCGAAATTGCAGCATATTATTTTGTGGATATCAACAAACTGATTCTAAAGTTCATATGGAGAAGCAAAAGATCCAGATTATCCAACACAATTTTGAAGGAGAGAAACTAAGTTGCAGAATTGACATTACTGACTTTAAGACTTACTACAAAGCTATATTCTTAAATCTTATGATTTAAAGTGAATTTAAAAATTTACATACACATTTAGACATAGCTATACAGTTGTTCTGAGAAGGAGCAGGGAGAGGCTTAGCTCAACATTATTTCAACAGTGTTAAATGGATGAGAAAACTGCAACAAAGGCCATTGCCTCAAAAATGGGGCATCGAAATAACAGCTTTTGGTTAAAGACAAAGGGAGAATTTTTAAAATAGCAAGAAAAGGCAGTTAGTTACCTACAAGGGAGCTCCCATAAGACTCTCAGCTGATTTCTCAAAAGAAACTTTGCAGGCCAGAAGGAATTTACACAATATTCACAGTGATGAAAAGCAAGGACCCATAATGAAGGTTACTCAGCAAGGCTACTATTTAGAATCAAAGGAGAGATAAAGAGTTTTCCAGACAAGAAAAAGCTAAAGGAATTTATCACCACTAAACCAGTATTACAAGAAATATTAAAAGAACTTCTTTAAGAAGCATATAAAAGATCAAAAATATGAATAAGAAAATATAGGAAAGAAAAAGATTCTCACTAACAAGAACAAACACATAATTAAAGCAGTTGACCAACCAACTATAATCTCAGTACAAAGGTTAAAAGCCAAAGTAGGAAGATCATATGTAATTACAACAATAAATCAAGGTATACACAGAAACACACAGACAAAATAAGTAAAAAATAAGGACAAAAACATAAATGTGAAGAGGGTGAGTAAACTAAATTTAACCAAGGAGATAAAAGACTTGTACTTGGAAAATTATAAGAGACTGAAAAAAGAAACTGAAGAAGATACAAATAAATGGAAGCACATACTGTGCTTATTGATAGGAAAAATTAGCAGTTAAAATGTACACACTACCCAAAGCAATCTACAGATTTAGTGCAATCCTTATTAAAATACCAATGCCATTTTTCACAGAACTAGAAAAAATAATCCTAAAATTTGTACAGAACCACAGAAGACCCTGAATAGCCAAAGCAATCTTAAGGACAAAGATGGCAGTATCATGCAACCCAATATCAAACTATACTACAAGGCTACAGTAATCAAAACAGCAAGGTACTGGCATAAAAACACACACATAAATAAACAGAACAAAATAAAAATAAATCCACACCTATATGATCAATTAATCTATGACAAAAGAGGCAAGAATATACAATGGGGTAAGGACAGACTATTCAATAAATGGTGTTGGGAAAACTGGACAAACATATGCAAAAGAATGAAACTGGATAACTTTATTACACCATATATAAGAATAAACTCAACATGGATTAAAGACTTAAATGTAAGATCCCAAACCATAAAACTCCTAGAAGAAAACATAGGCAGTAAACTCTTTGACATTACTCTTAGTAATATCTTTTTGAAAATGTCTCCTCGGGAAAGGGAAACAAAAGAAAAATTAAACAAATGAAACTCAAACTAAGGAGTTGTTGCACAGCAAAGGAAATGATCAACACAATGACTACTGAATGGGAGAAGATATTCACCAATGATACAACCAATAAGAAGTTAATATCCAAAATATATCAGGAACTCATACAACTTAACATCAAAGAAACCAACATTCCAATTAAAATCTGGGCAGAGGACGTGAATACACATTTCTCCAAAGAAGACGTAGACATGGCCAATAGATATTATGAAAAGATGCTCAACATCACTAGTCATCCGGGAAATGCAAATTCAAACCACAATGAGATATCATCTCACAGCTGTCAGACTGGCTAACATCAATAAATCAACAAACGACAAGTGTTGGCGAGGATGTGGAGAAAAAGGAACCCTCATGCACTGTCAGTAGGATTGTAAATTGGTACAGTCACCGTGGAAAATAGTATAAAGCTTCCTCAAAAAATTAAAAATAAAACTATTGTGTTACCCAGCAATTTACTTCTGGGTATTTATCTGAAGAAATCCAAAACAGTAATTTGAAAAGACATATGCATCCCTATGTTCATTGCAGCATTATTTACAACAGCCAAAATATAGAAGCAACCTAAGTGTCTATCAATAGATAAATGGATAAAGATGTGGAACATATACACGATGGAGTATTATTGAGCCATTAAAAGAATAATTCTTGCCATTTGTGACAAAATGGATGGACATAGAAGATATTATGCTAAGTGAAATAAGTCAGACAAAGACAAATACTGTATGATTTAACTTACATGTGGAATCTAAAAAAAAAAAAATGAAACTAAACGAAGAGAAATAAACTCACAAATACAGAGAATAAATTGATGGTTTCCAGGTGGAAAGGAAATGCAGGCTGCTTCATCTTAAAAAGCAATATGAATTTCTTGGTTGCAGTAATAAAATAAATATAACTCAAGTGAGATTTTAAGAGAATCACAATGGAATAGGGGAAAGAAATGATCAGAGGTGTTTCCACCCACGCCCCCTAAATTTCCTGGTTTCCTTGAGATTTCTTAGTAATAATACAAACTTTCTGTTTCATTTTTCAGAATGCAAGAGAATTGAGAAATGAACATACAAATATACATAGAAGAAAAAAATCTTCTGCAATTCATCTCCCCCTTTTACTATTACTAACCACCATCCCATAACCCAGGTTCTAGTCTCCTTCTCATCCTTACAAACCTAATCGGCCATGAAATTCTGGATGTTCTGCCTGTGTAATATCACTGTCCTCCTCATTTCTACAGCTACTGTCAATTCAAGTCCAGGCTCTCTTTATCTGGCCCCACTTATAATCACCTTCTAGACCACTTCTATTTCAGTCTCTCCCATTCTAAAGCATTCCACACAGTCGCAAATAGATTATCAATTTATACTCAAAAATCATCAGAATCTCCTTCTTGCCACTTTGCTGGCTAAAGACGTCTCTAGTATGTCCAAAACTGGCCCTGATTTTCCCCTCCAAACTTTCATTTCTCATAATCTTTCCATCTCTGTTGATGGTAGACATTTCAACACCGGCATGTTCAGTTTGCAACTCCTGATTTATTCTGCAAAACTCACTCCTCGCATAGTCTTCTCTGTCATTTCAGTTAATCAAGGCAAAAACCTTGAAGTACTTTTTGACATAACCCTATTCTTATACTCAACATTCAATCCATCGGGGGGAAAAATATGTCAGCTCTAATATCAAAATAATAATCAAGAATCCAGCTACTTCTCAATGTTTCCATTGTTACCTCCATTGACAGCTGGCTTGAGCCACTATCAGCTTTTGCCTCCATTACTACAATAGCTTTCAAGCTAGTTTCCTACTTTCTATCCTTGGCATTCCGAAGTTCATTATTTTTATCACAGGACAATATGATCCTTTAAAAACGTAAATCAGATTTGTTACTCCTTAGTTCAAAACCTGACAGTGGCACTCAGTTTCCTATAATGGCCCACAAGGCCCTACATGATCTGCCTTCCGCCTTACCTTTCCAACCTCATCTCCTTCTACACCGTGCTCACACCATTGCAGCCATGCAGGCCTACTTGCTGAGCTCCCTGACAAGTCAGACATGCTCCCCAATTAAGGTCTTTGTATAGGCTATTTTTTCTGCATGGACACTTTCCCCAGAAACCGGGCTATTTCCCTTATGTCCTTCATATTTTTGTTTAAATTTCACCTTCTGTTGATTTGCATCCTCACGAGCTTCCCAGGTCAAATCTGAAAGTGGCCCCTGTACACAGAGAACAAAGAAAGATGAAAGAAGCAGGCCACTCCAGATTGGTTGGTAGCAGGTTTAATAATCAAGGGGACTTACATATGAGGGTGGTCTTGGGTGCTGCAAGACAAATGGATCTCTGCCCCTGCCCGCCAGAATCTTAAAAGTTTATATAGAGGCCTTAATGTGGTTCAGCCATGGACACAGTGCAGATGTCCAGATGGAAACAGTGGGCAGAACGCACATTCCAAGGACTGGGGAGGGGTGAGGAGCCTCTGTTTACGCTGTTCCAGCTCAGAGATCAACCAATGGCCATGTCTTCTTGATGACCTTCACTAACATCTTCTCCGTGAATAAATATCATATATATCTATATCTCAACGCCCCCCCCCCACCACTGCCCAGTACTCTTGAGCCTCCTTACCATGCTCTACATTTATTCTTTCATGGTGGCACTTGCCAGCTTCTGACATGCTAAATAATTTTATTATTTTTATTGTCTTTCTTCCTCTGCAACAGTAGAAGCTCCAGAGATATAAAACTCTCTGTTTTGTTCATGGATATATATTAAGTGCCTATCACTTTGCTGGACATATTGTGAGTACTAAATTTTTTTAATAAACTGAATTAATTAAATGCCAACCAATTAAGAATAGACTTTCCAGACCTGGTGAGAAAATGCCCACGTGACTTTGAACCTGTTTTTCCATCTTTATCTCCTATTTCACTACTTTAATTTTCTACACTTCAGCCAATGAACAGAATACTCATGGTTAGATAGTTTTCATAAAAATAAAACACTGGGAGAAAGTACTAGGCATGCTTCCATAAAAAACATTATTAACACTTGGTTACTTCTCCAAATTATGATGTTTAAAAGGAGGACTATTTCAATTGTCTTTCACAGTCATTTCCAAGGTGGTTGCTTACACAGTTCCTAAGAAGCAAAGATGGAATAGCACCATCTGCTGTCAGCCTGCTGATCTTGATGAAATGACTTTTTTGGGGCCTTTCTGTAAGCAATTAGTTCTCTAATACATTTTAATTTTTAGTTTTTTGAACTTTGTTTTTTTTCACCCATGTTCTAGCTCTTTTTTTACCTGAATCTAATTTTTTCCTCTTCCTCTACAAAAAAAATAAGTTTGTTTTGTAATTATCACCAAAAAATTAGTCTAACTGATATTACATAACTTAAATATAGTACAAACAAGGAAATGATTCACTCATACACTGAAATTTAGAAAATTTTCATCTCACTTTTAAAAAATTAAAGAAAGTTTTAAATTTGCAATTCTAGTTTTTCTGGCATATAAATCATATAACGTCATTAACAGTAATAAAAAAAAGAATATTTTTTTCCAGTAAAAATACCCTCCTCATGTCCTGATTTTTGGAAATTCAGATGTCCCTCTTTTGTCTTTATAAGTGAAGATTACATTGATTGCTTATCGTAGAGTCTATTAAATAAAGGCAAGATTAGTTTACCTGACGCTAAATAACATTAGTTCATCCAACAAATATTTATTGTCTACTGTGCCACGTTCTGTCACAGGTAATGATGATGCAACAGAGTCCAAAACTGACAAATTCCCTTTCTTACAAGGTATTTACATTCCCCTTGTTGGCTGTCCATTCCTTGTTCAGTTAGGTCGGGAAGACTGATGATGCTTGCTTTCCTAGCAGCTGATACTCAAGTGAGAGAAAACAAGCAATATAAGCATAATAAATAAAATATATAGTATTTTGGATGTTGTTATGGGTTGAATTGTGTCCTCGCCACCAAGATTTATATGTTGAAGTCCTAACCCCCAGGACCTCAGAACATGACCTGATTTGTAAATAGCACCTGTGAGCGGGCAGTTGCTACACTTAGGTCTTCTCTGTCTTCAGTGCCCAGAAGGCTACTTGCAGATTAGTCTTTGGTGACTCACCCACCTTGCAAAGGCTGGCATGTCTGACCAGGTTTTCGATCTTTTGATACCATCCACAATCTTGAATGATGAAAATGGGGACTACTTCCTCAAGGATCCCCTAAAAGAGTTTAGATCTTTGAGGGTTTTGCAGAGCACAACTGTCATGCCATTCCTGGATGGCAGTGTCCTAGACTCTTTTGTGAGAGAGAAATAAACTCTATCCTCTTTAGTTTTTCTTTTTCAGTTATATCTGCATTTAATTCTTACTAACTCAATTTGGAATTGGAGCTGGAGATTATTTAATCCAGCCCCTTATAGATGAGAAAACTGAAAATCAGAGAGATCTAATGATATAGGCTGCATAATGTTGTGTCCATCGCTGGACACAAAAAAATATTTGTTGATCTCCTGAGGTTAGCCTTGAGTGCTAGCCACCATATAATACCTCTCCTCAATTTAGATTTTCTAGGCTAGAAAGCACTAGGAGCAGGCAGTTACTTCTATTAGGTCTAAAGCTAGTCTCTCCATAAAGTTTCTCCTTTGTTGATCACTGTCTAGCCTCAGAGAGTAAGAGATATACCAAAAATAGTGCCAGAGGATAGACAAACAATGTAAAGACTAAAAAAATAACTTGACAAGGCAAATTAATAACAATAATAATAATAATAGCTACCATTTATTAAACACATTCTACTCCCAGGCTGTGTGCTTAGAGTTTTATTAAGATGTTCTCATTTAATTCTCATAACAACCCTATGAAGTATTATTATTGTTATCCTCATTTTTCATAGTAGGAAACTAACCCTCCAAGAAATCAATTGACTTTCCCAAGCATTCACACTTAGTAAATGGCAAGGCCAGAACACATTAACTTAAAATTGTTTGCCACCAAACTCCATGGTCCCAAATACTATATAAATATAAATGAAAGTACTTGCATGTGCCATCTGACAGAAGTCTTTTTCTTTGTAACTATCTCTTTGCTACTTATTAATAGGAAGTTCAGCTGAGCACATTGTTCTCTGTATAAAATGATTTTCACTCTGCTGCATAATGATTTTCCTTTTGTTATATAGATATTCTTAATGCACAGTGTACAATGTACATTGTAGAAGGCAGTGAAATTCTCCATTTATAAAAACAGGAGCAGCTATTGCATCTAATTAGAAATCTTTATTCAATTTGATTTTTGTAGAAATTAGGACTTCATTTCCTTTTATCCATATTCCTACAATTTTAACTTCCTTTTGTGGAAGAAATTAGGAGCTCTAAGCCACTACAGAGGATAGCAAATATATTCACTGGAAGATAAATTCTAAGAATCTTTTTCCTATTTTTCAGATTAACAATCCAGAGTCTTTCAATTTAGTATGGATAAAAGCATGATGTTGGCATAAATGAAGAAAACAGGATATCATTTAATAATTTATCATCAGTTCTCCAGTAAACATGATAAATCTCCCCAGTGACAAGATTATTCTTCACTCCATGAACACAAAGTGAATAAAGAAAACAGACTAACTTACTACACTCTGGATGGCCTCTACTCATTGCCAAAGGCGTTCCATGTGCATGTCTTGACCACATGCAAGCATCTCTAAAACACTCAACTTCGGCTGGGGAGTCTATAGTTCTCCTGCCAAAGTTCTAATTGGACTAATTTCAATGTAAATGTTGGACCTATCCTATTCTCTCATTTTGGCTAACTGCACAAAGACAGAAAAATAAACTATTGAAATAATTCAGTTCAGTGTTGACAGAACCTATTTCCAATTGTCAGCACAATTGTTCGAAATATTCCTCAAATAAATCGTTTTAAAATGAGCCTGTTTAAAATGACCAAAATTGTGCCTCAACTGCCAGCAACTTGCCTAGGAATACATGCAAGGATTTTTTCCTCCCTTTTAGAAGATGTACTTCAGTGGAGGAAAATTATTTGTGTCTTTTTCTATTGTGTAAGATAGATTTGGTTTAAATATAAAATAAATACTTTAAATGTTTAAATAATTCTTTCACCATTCTGATATTTTTTCTTTTCTTCTTTTCTTTTTTTTTTTTATGTTATTTAGTGAGCTCTTACCTTTATTAGAAAGAAGAGATAAAATAGTTACATATAGCACACACATTGCATCATGAATAAAGCCATAAGATACATAATTTAGGGTGATTCAAAGAAGAAATTAACATTTACATAAATTTATTGCTCAGTAATTAGGTTAAATGTGAACATGTAGTCAAAACCAATTGATAAAGGAACTGCCTGTTCTTTAATAAATGCTCACCATGAGCCTCTCACGTTACATGGCATACATCAATCCCGTAGTTAATTAATCCCAGACCTATCATAAATGTTTGGAATGGCAACCTCCATGTGATTTTTTTACTTTCTCAAGGCAATAGGAAAAGATAACTCTATAATTTGGTGAATATTATTTGATAGGATTAGAAAAATGTATTTAGCTATTTCTGTGGTTGATTATTTTAGACAGATTTCATGTGTATTCATCTATAGCCATAATAGTTTATTACATGTTTTTTTATTTACAAATGCCAAATTCTTTTGAACCATATTTTCTCAGTGTAAGCTACCTTCTCATAGCACCTAATTCTTGGAACCATCATAGCAGCTTTCAAAGGTGAACACCTATCATAACATAATAGACACAGTTAATAAACCAAGAACTAGCAATCTATACATATTATTTTAAGGATATGGAAATAACCCTCAAAGAACTCAAATTAGAAGTGACTACAAGAGATTGCTCCCAGAGATAAGAACTGGATATGAAAAGAGCAGGGCCAGATTGAATGATTTTATAAAAATTGCTTAGAAAGCATTCGGTGAAAGTTAGACATTGTTACTATCACCATCATTATTGTTAGTATTGTTATCATTACAAGCTCTTCTATGTTATTTGATTTTTAAAGCCATATAAATTACATTGGTTTAATTTTTATTTTAAATGAAACAAAAGAAAAGAGTGCTGACTTACTCGAAATTTTAGGATTTGGAAGTATAGAAAACTTTGGATAATTATTCTCATTTTTATCCTCATTATTATTCTCATTTCACAAATGAGAAAACTAAAGTATAGATCATCTCAATTTTTTGCTTCCCACTCTGAAAACTACACCAACATCTAAGTTTCCACTGTGGTAGAAATGAAAATGTGCCTCTTGGTTTCCTAACTTTAGGGAATATAAATGACTGATAGAACCAACTATTATGCTCCAAGTCCACCAAGGTGTTTGAGCTGTGGCATGATTCCCACATGGCAGCCAATGACTGAGGCGGCAGAGATATGAAGGCAGACCCACCGCCGTGTGTCACTGGACCCCTCTGACGTTGACTCAAGGACTTCCCATGGCCTTGTTAAAACTTTCTTAGAACTGCACTACATCTAAAACACTCCCTACTCAACTTTGTCCCTTCTTTTTTTTCTGAACCAGAAAGTCATACCTGAAGGAAAGTTCTGCCAGCCTCCTCCAGCATTTTTCCTCATAGGCATTTTCTCCAGTAAATAACTTGCACACATAATTTCATATTGATGTCTGCTTCTCAGAGGAGCCAAACTAACACAACACCCATTCCTAAGTTTTTTCTAGCCTTAAGGATAGATCCTCCTGCCCAAGGATGGTCAACTCAACAGTACTGTTGACCTCATTGCCTCCTGCCTTCCCCAGGACCTAGTCGCCCCCCTCATTCTTACTTACAATACTTTCTTCTTTCTTCTTAGTACCGATGGTCTCTCTTAACCAAATAACTACTAAAACATCTGTCTTAAAAGCCAGATCCCTTTCAGTTTGATTAAGAAAGCAGAGCCACTCAAAGAATTCCAGACATAAAGGGTTTAATATAAGAATCAGGATTTACCTGAAAGATGGAAGAGCTGAAGGAGTAAAAGTCAAAAAATTCATCACCAAGGTCAGAAAAGGTGAAACAGACACTGATGACCACAACCTAAATCACTAAGGCAATAGATTATCTATTGAAAGTTCATAGAAAAACTTGGACTTTTCAAATTTCTCTGAAAAAGTTTCCATCGATGCAAATAGCGTGAAGACTCGAGGACTTTTTGGACTTTACAAAATAGACTCCATTGGGAGCCATGACAGTAATGCAAACTGGCAAACAACCAAGTCACATGATGGGAACTCCCCTAGAATGTGACCGGACCTCCCCAAACCACAGAAAGGTCTCAGCCAACTGAGACAGGGCCACTCAGCTGCCACAACTGATAACCAAAGAACTCTGACCTTTGGGGGCTATATAAACTGAGCACTTTGGACAGACGACACTCAAGACTGACCAGAGCACACTGTGCGGGTATCATTAGAGCCGAAGACCTTGACCTTCTACCCGTCACAGCCACTGGGTTGGGACCAACAAGAGGACATATGCACCAGCAGTTCCAGAGTTCAATTCAGGAACGTGGAGGTGTTTCACTCTTTCACTCTGTCACTTAAGCCTCTGTACTTTCCTCTTTCTATGTGTTGTGCATTAATCTGATCAGTTTATCTGAGAAGGTTCTACTCAATTAACCTGGCATTGTGGAAAGACACAAACATGTCCATGGGTATTACCTCAGTAGCCATCTTTTTTGATCTTGACAATCAACCAATTCATTCCAAAGCAGTAAAGCGGGTAGTTCTCAAATGCGCATTGAGAAGCCTCTGCAGATCTCGTTCAAGTTAGGCGCTAGCAAAATCTAACTCAGAATCATATGGAGAGGGGATTAAGGAACATGTAGTTCCCTGGAATATACTGCAGAGGATATTTTGCACAGGGGTTCTGGTGATGCTGCCTATTTCACCCAGCCCCCACTCATGGAAGGGAGGTTCTAGCTTGGGGCAGTGCACGGAGAATACCGGGGTCCCCATCGCCCTTGCTCTGGCCTATTCATGAGAGGTTCCTTGCCCAAGCTGAGAAGACCAAAGGCTGCAGCTGCAAACCCATTAAAATCCCACTGCCAAGGGCTCAGGTCCTAAAGCCTACGTGCATCACTCAGAGAAGTGCATCACTCAGAGAAGCACATCACCGGTCCCATCTACGAGTCCAGAAACTTAATTCAGAGATTTTGCTGTGGGGAGAGGCAGGCAGTAAATTACAGAGCTTTGAATTTCTTCCCAAAAGAACTGACTATATTTGCAATAGAATGTGGGGAAGTTCAAGCCTAAGAATTCTCTCAAAAACAATGGAAGCTGTGCTGAAAAGCAATTAATAGGAGACTGGTAAATTCATTAGAGGTATACACTCAACCATAGACTAATTCGTTTGTGAGAGAAAATCAAGGAAAGAGATAGCTAGGAAAAGTTCTCGATCAGAAGAAGTCTCAAACACTAACTAAAAACAACTCCTTCCTTCCAAGAAGCCCAAATTGAATTGAATCTATCTGTGGAATAATTCAGGCCCAAGGCATTGTTGAAACAATAGAGCAATGACAGAGCAACTGGTCAACCTTAACAGTTGGGTGTGGTCAGGAAGAGACAGTCAAACAGAGGCCTTGATTTTATGAGGTAAGCATTACCCTGATACCAAAGCCAGACAAAGACATCACACAAAAAAATGATAGGCTAATATATCTTATGAATATAGATGAAAAAATCCACAACAAAATGTTGACATAACAAATAAAAAATTGGTTTAAAAAACACCATAACAAATCAAGATTTATTCCAGTTAAACAAGGCAAGTTCAACATTTGAAAATCAATTAGTGTAATCCATCACATCAACAAGCTAAAGAGAAGTCATATGATCATATCAATAGATGCAAAAAAAGAAAAGTATCTGACAAAATCCAACACCTACTTATGATAAAAACACAGAAATCTAGGTAGAGAGGGGAACTTCCTCAATTTGATAAAGAACATCTACAAAAAACCTATAGCTAACATAATACTTAATAGTGAAAGACTGGTGCTTTTCTCTAAAGATCAGGAACAAGAGAAAGATATCTGCTATCGCCACTTATATTCAATATTGTAGATTATGGAGATTCTACCCAGGGATATTAGGCAAGAAAATAAAATAAAAAGGCATCCAGATTGGAATAGAAGAAATAAAGCTATCTCCATTCACAGATGACATGGTCATGTATATATAAAAATTCTAAGAAATCCACTAAAAAACTATCAGAATTAATAAGTTGAGAAATATAGTAGAGTACAAGAGTAATATGCAAAAATCAATAGTATTTTATACACTTGCAAAGAACAATCAGAAAACAACCTGAAGAAAACAATTCCTTATAATAGCATTCAAAAGAAGAAAATATTTAGGATAAAATTTAATTAGCAAAAGTACAAAACTTAAACTCTAAAAATTATAAAACACTGCTGATGGAAATTAAATATCTAAATAAATGAACAGACATTTCATGTTCATGAATCAGGAGATTTAATATTAAGATGACAATACTCCCCAAATTAATCTGTAGATTCAACGCAATCCTATTAAAATCTCAGCTGATTTCTTTGCAGAAATTAACAAGATGATACTAAAATTCATATGGAAAATCAAGGGACCCCCAAAAAATAAAATAATCTTGAACAAGGAAGAACAAAGTTGGAGGACTCCTGCTCCTCAATTTCAAAAACTTACTACAAAGCAATAATAGGGGCATAAAGACCAATATATAGACCAATAGGATAGAACAGAGAGTCCAGAAATAAACTTACATGCACAGTCAAATGTTTTATTTTTGTTTTTTGTTTTGTTTGTTTGTTTGTTTTAGGCGAGGCAACCCTTGGTTGACCTCACAGATTGCAAGGACCCTATCAGTTTACAATCCCTTATTATTATTATTATTTTATGCCTACAGCACCTGGTCTTCCTAGGTGGCCTCCCATCCAAGTACTAACCAGGCCTGACACTGCTTAGCTTCTGAGATCAGACGGAATCGGCACATTCAGGGTGGTATGGCCATAGACTCAAATGTTTTTTGACAAGGCTACCAAGACTACTCAATAGGGTAGGAAGAGTCTTTCAACAAATGGTTCTGGGACAACTGGGTAGCCAAATATCTCCCTCTTTCCTTCTCCCCAGCCTTCTTCCTCTCTCGGTCCCTTTTTCTTTGCCTCTCCTTCTCCCATGCCCCATAACACCTTCCTGTCCTTGCCCACAGTGGCCTCTTTCTGGAGTCTGATTAGAGTTGTCTGATTAGAATAATCGGGAAACCTGTGACTGTAAGAGCTCTAGAAGCACCAGTCATTTCAGCACCTCTTCTGCTCTCAGCTCATTGTTCCTCATGCCAGTCCTAAGTTTCACTGGAGCCACCAAAAGTTAAATTACAGGACTCAAAACTTTATTTATCTATCCCTAATTCAAAAAATGTGAGAAGAAGCCTGCTTTTCTTAGTGCTATCTTTATCAGGACCTCAAAAAAATTGTGCAAAACTGCAATGACTCATCATACATCTATAGCAATTAGAAAGAAAAGTTGTGTCTGTTATTTCCTTATTGAAGGACAAATGGTTAGACAGAACATGAGGTACCTACTCCAAGCCTTTAGGAGAGCCCAGGAGATCAGATTCTCTAGCAAGTGTCTAGCCATCCTACTTCTACTGAAATTTTTGTCATGTATGCAAAATATCCATTGAGCAGTTGCTTCATTCTTCACCTCTAAATAATAACCCAGAAATTTATAAATATATGTTCGCTTTTTTCTCATCTATGTACAAACATATATGTAGAGAGATACTCAGAGCCATTAATAATCCAAAGCTGGCAGAGCATGTCTGTTGTGTAGATCTCAAGAACCTATTGCATTGACAACTGTAAGAGCAGAGGAGAATGCAGTGCGTATGTACAACAGGGCTGTGATATTAGCTCACAGACTGCAGTCTAAAATATAACATTATAAGTTAGCAGAAACCTCCCTCAAATGTTTAAGAAAGGAAGCAGTCATCTAGAAACATAACTGAGCCAAACCTTCTAGTTATTAGGATCCTTTTTGGCTGAAAGCTGTGCATTTGTGGAAGTTGGAAAAATCTTTGCAACATCATAACTGGCTTGTTCACATATTTGCCAAATGACCTGGGACAAAAAACTCTCTTTAGCACCTCAGATTCTTCATTTGATTTTTTAAAACATCTACCTTAGTTATCTCCAAGGGCTATTATGGAAATCAAAGGCAACCTTGTGTGTAAACTAAACACACACACACACACACACACACACACACACACACACACACACACATTAAAATAAAGGTAAAATAATTATTATTTCCCAATACTAACTTAATCAAACCCTGAGAAAGTCAGGCTCATTCTCTTTCATATCATATTACATAGTGATTAAAGTAGTAATATAATAGTGTATCTCTTCTCTTTTTATTAATCTATGTTCTCGTTCTTCAAACTCAGCTCAAAACTTCTACTAGGATGTTAGTATTAAGAGAGCACATGAAAGTATTAAAAGACAAAATGTCATGCAAATTATTCTTAAATGTGGCAAAATGTTAAAGTTGAGACTCTAAGAAAGGCACGCTCTTTGAAATATTCATTTAACTTTTCTCTAAGATGCAACATTAAGAAAATAAAATGTTGGTAGGGGGAAACAGAATATATTCTCTCACACTTTGGTTCTTCATAAAAGATTATCTTCTTTCCCTCACCCTCTTTGTCTAGAATTTGTTATAGTTTAATAAATTATGAAATTTAGTGAACATCCTGTTTCTGCCACATTCAAAAGGTTGTAGGACCTCTGAAATGGTACGTCATCCTTCTGAGCCTCAGTTTCTTCATTTGTAAAACAAGAATCCTAATAGTATTGAGTTGACAGCATCTAACTCAATAATTTGTCTGCTTTAGAACTATGCAAAATAGTTCCAGTAACATTTCAAGCTTCAATGTTCTTATTGGTAAATAAAGAAAAATGACAACTCGTAGAATGTTGTGAAGATGAAAAAGACCATAATTGTGAAAGCATTCTGCAAACCACAAAGTTCTATGATGATGATTTTGGTAATGTTGATAATGATGATAAATTGCTTTATTTAAATGTGTAATATTATACTAGCCACATATATTGGTTTAGAAATAATTACAGATGGGTTTTTGACTTTTAAATAATTAGTAAAAAACTTTTTTTATGTAATCTGTTAGATTTGTTCTTCATGTACTAATTTCTCTAGTTGTTAATGGCACCTGTTGGGAGGTTACCCAATATCGGTCACTATGGGGGCCTTTACCCCCTTAATATTGTACAAGACCTTTAATATTTATAAAATTTGAGAAAATGGAAGATCTCCTGAAGTTCAGTTCATCAGGGTCACTGCTGAGATCATTGTCAAATTCTAATGGTCCAGGTGAAAATCAGATCAGTTGGCAGTGCTCATACCTACTGTGGCAAGTTTTACCATTGAGACCTCTGCCACCCCACTAAGGCAATAGTGTGAGTGCCAGGTCCCCAGATATTCACACGGTCAACCAATCAGGCTAGTGCACTGATCACCACAGAACCCACCACCCCTTGGTCCTTCTAGTCTCGGTAAATCTAACTCTCTTCCCAGGTGAGCCCACAGTCCTTTTTCCAAGGTAAGCTCACATCTATCTCAGGCAAAGCAATACTTCTTTTTATTTCCCCACTCAATAGACTCTCAGTAGATCTGACACACACAGAATATAAAGAGCTGGCCAAACGCTCACAAAGGCGATAGCAGAAATAACCTTTGTTTCTTTTTGTTCATTTCTCCACACCCACAACAAAGACACCAAGTTAATCAATGGTTCAGGAAGGAGTATGGAGAAAGCATTCAGCATTTCACTTTTGTTTTCTATTGTTACTTAGGTCACTCCAGGACGGCTCTTTAGTGAGCAGCACAGTTGGTTCCAGAAGCAGATAGTTCCAGTTTCCAGCTTTTTTCCACCTCTTAGAGCCAGCCTTATAACTATGCCCTTCAGAGATGCCAGCACCAGCCAGGCATCTCTGAGGGCCCCTCCTCCAACCTTCTAGGTTTTTTGAGAACTCCAATCTTTTCTCTTTCTTCTCCAGCACTAAGAATGAAGCTATTTCCTGAAGTTATTACCTCTGTGTTAACTGTGTTCCTTCCAAACCCCTATATTAAATTTTCTTTATTAAAATAGTTGTGGTTTCTCTTTTCCTGACTAGACCCTGACTGACAAGGCTCTACATCCCTTCTATTGATTCAGGCCTTTCATTTACCTCTCTTGGCTTCTAAACCCCACTTAAATTGTTAAGGGAAGCACATTTATTCATAATTTGTTGAATATATCCCTGTGGGCTTCAGTTTACTCTTTTCCATTCCTTTTGTCTTTCACTTTTAAATGATGAACAGAAAAATTGTGCTCAAAGGGAACGAGTTCAGGATAGTCTTGGTTCCAAACAGAGCAGCTGTGTGTTCTCTACCCTTTTATTGGTTGGCAGAAACTTTTCAACCAAACAGATGTCCTAGACCACTTTTCCATGAATCTTTGTCCTAAATTCAAGATCTCAAAAAGACTTAGAGACTTGCAGGAAAGTCCTTTGTCTGGGTAACTTGGCACCACAGATTGAACTCCCCCTATAGGGAAGAAAGAGTAAGACACCAAAAGGCAGCTCAGGCTTTGACATTGTTTGAGGACAATTCTGTATGAATTAAAAGATGTGATGTGGAAATTACACAACCATTTGGTATCGCCACATTATTTGTTCTGAGCTGCCCAAGAAATAAAATGAAATGAAACTAGGTGATCTAAAGCACTTTAGATCTAAGAAATTGCCCAATAGTTTTGAATTTCTTAAGAGCTAATTTTGGAGGGAAGACAATAAAGAATTTTTAAATAATTAGATATCATTTATTATTGACATGGACAATAGTTAAGATTTGTTTAAATGCCCAACTTATAAATTACTATGTTGACAGCTTTCAAGTTATTTTTCTTAGACTCATTTTTTTCACTTCTTTTATGTTTTATAGTTGAAGAAGCCTCTCAGGTGAAGTACAATACTTCATGAATCTTGATAACTTGATCTCCTGAATATTTTATGAACAGCTGCTTCATTTAATAAAATTAATAATAAAAAAGAACCAGTTAATCAACAGCAGTTCCCTGTAATTCACTTATGTAAAACAATTAAAATATTCTGTATGTTTTTAAAGAAAACACCAATCATATTATGTATTTTTTACATTTAATAACTGGCATCGAGGGGAGAATTTTTTAGGTAGTAGAAGAAAAAGATAGAAACTCTGGGTGTGGACAAGCTGAAAAGTTACAATCAAAATGTCTGCTCTTCTTGACCAAATCTTATTTTATATATATCTTATACTCACACTTATATCTGAAAAGGATTTGAGGCTGGTCTGAAGGTAGTGAGTTACCTCCATTGATTGTTCACGGTCCATTACAGATTGAACTCCTTGTTCTACTCTTTCCTCCCTTCTCACTACTGCACTTGACTAGTCTTAAAAAATAATTAATTAATTAAAAATAAATTTTAAAAAGTAAAGGATTTGAGGCAACAGATAAAAATACAAACAATTAAATGGGAATAAGCAGACAAAAGGGTCAAAGTGAAGGGGCATCTGGGAGAGAGAATAAAATAAAGACAGAGTTAGGTTTACAAGAAGTTTCTATACACCTGCCAAAGGTAAGGAGCAAATTTGGCTCTGAGTTTCCTAGCAACCAAAGTGAAAAAAGGAAAGTAATAAAAGGTATGAACAGAGTATGCATTCAAAGCCTGCTTGTTACCAAAGACAAGCACAGCTTTTCTCGGCATTGTGGCCATTTCTGCCGTCAAACCTTATGAAGGGTCGATACTTGGGTATGTGGTAGATGGTATTCTCAACATCATCCCTACAGTAAATACACTAGTGAGTTCTTACTGTGTCTCTATTATCAAGCTTTATTGTGTGAAAATGAATGTCTTACATCAAAACTTATTTCAGTAAAGTAGCCAGGAGTGAGCAGGATAATCTAAGCATAAATCACTCTAATGATCCAGCTTGATTCAGGAAAAGTAAAATTGATAATACAAGAGAGAATGAAGATTCAGTATATTCTGTAGGCATAGATATCATACCTCTTAAAGTTTTCACCGAGTTAGAAATTCTCAGGAATTAAAGAACTTCAGGAGTGATCAGAGAGTTTGATTGACATTTTCTTGTTTATAACAATTTGGTTTACCAGAGGCCAGTCTGAATAGATGTGCAGATGGGCTGATGGAATTCCTATGAGTAGGGCCCATATTCCCTCAAAAAATGATATTAAGATTGCACAACTAAAGATAGTTGGAATAAGGAATTCAAGTTCCATGTGATAACGTCAGCCAGAAACCTTCTAGAGCATGTTTTTCTAGTAGCCTACAAAGTCATAAAAACGAAAACAAAAATCTCAGCAAAAGAACCATAAAATGGCTTCCACATGTACTCCTTGACTTTCCTTAATGTGAGGAAATCTCATACAGGCTTGTAGGATGTAAGCCAATTAAACATTTAAAAGCTGTCTGCTCAAAATGTTAATTTGGGTTTAAATTATTCGAGTTCATAGTAATTACATAGGTAACATTCATTCGACAATAATGATTGATAATCTATTAGGTACCGGCAACTGTTATAGACTTTGAGACAGAAATGACAGTCTTTGGGGGACTAAAATTGTTGTAGCAGAATACTACAATAAGCACATAAATAAGTGAAATAGAAGTACTATTGAGAATATTAAAGCAGTGAAAGGGGATTAAGGTGGGGTAGCAGTCTTAAAATAAGAATGTTCGGGGAAAGTTTTACTGATGCTGAAAGTATGTGCCCCCAAAATATCACTAAGACAATCTGTTGGTAAGACAAGCTGAGCTTATACTCACCTTGATAAAGGAGAGCACAGTCTTAGCATCTCAGAAAGTGGGGAGAGCAATGTCACGATATTTTTTGAGACCCTGAGTCAGTTTAAGGCAAGTCTTTCAATGGCAGGGCTTGGTTAATATTGTGTAAGTGTCACTATTGAGTAGTTTTGGATTAGTAGTCACAGCAAGGGAAGATGTTAAGTCAAGGTCTTCAGAGAGTCTTGGATTCAAGTAATCATTGAGTATAAGTTATAATTTGATACTTTCCATAAAGAAATGATGACATTTCAGGGAGTTCTTGAAATGAACAATAATGGTAATACAACTTTTATCTTCCTCAGCAAGAGTTTCCTAGAATAGTAAAGCTATGTTGAGGAAAACAATACAAGAATGAAGTCCTGTTAATATACACAGCTAACCTATGAGGATGTATATGGTTCCAAGTCTCATCAGAAAGGGAAATTTGAATTCATATGCATAGGAATTAGAGAAGAAGGGTCTAAGCCAGGCCCACACAGCACATTTGTAGGGCCTGAAGCAAGAGTATAAACAGAGGCCCACATATCATGTCCAAATATTTAGAAGTTATAAATAAAGTTAGCAAACTCTTAAATAAAATGTTTTCATTTTCTATTTGATAAATAAATAACTTCTTAATGACATTTTTTAAAAACATGTAAAATACTATGGTTTTTATATGCTTGAAAAATGTCAAAGACTTGTGGGTATTCTGCTAATGTTTAGGTAAATAAAAAATAAAGACACACGTACTTTATAAACCATTAGACATTTATTTCAAAAAATGTCATTTTCTTGCTTTCCCTTTAGCAAAACCATGAATTAAGTTGTTATAACAAAGATTGTCACAGATTTTGTTTTTCTATTGACCTCAACAATCTAAGGGTACACTACACTATGTGGCAGCCACTAACCACATGTGGTTACTGAGCACTTGAAATGTGGCCTGTCCAGACTGAGATAGGCTGTAAGCGAAGCATACACACCAATCCCAAGACAATATGGAAAAAAATGTAAAATACCTCATTAGTAATTTTTATATTAATTATATTTTGAAATATATTTTAATGTATTGGAAAATAAAATACATCATTAGAAATAATTTCATCTGTTTTTTTGTTTTGTTTCGTTTTTACTTTTTTAATGTGACTACTAGAAAATTTAGAATTACTTATGTGGCTCACATTTGTGACTCACATCATATTTCTATTGTATAGTGCTAATCTAAAGAATTATAAAATCAAATGCATTATATTCAAAGTATTAAAATTTTTAATAAATTACCATTAAAATGTAAATTAAACTAAAACGCAAAATTTTTAATTATGCCATGTTTCTGCAAAAGTAATTTTCTTCTAAAACATTCAAATTTACCTACATAATTAAAAACCAAGTTATAATTAATAATATCAAACTTTAAATCAAAATAACTTAAAGCTTAATTTCTAATTACTTGAAAATTTAATTATAACTTATTAAATTTTTAAAAAGTAAGTCACAATTCTATCCATCTCATTGTCCATGTAAGAAATGTCCAAACTTGTGAAAAATTTTGATGAGTTTATTTGAGCCAAATCTGATGACATATACAGGGGAGCAAGACTTCAAATGCTCTGGAGAATAACAGTTTCGCAGTTGTTGTACAGGGCTTCCTTAAAAACCTTTCCCTAAAGAAGTTATAGTCCTGGGGTATGACTACCCATCATGACCTGCCCAATTCTAGATTTATAATTTATTACAGCACCCCTTTTATGTCCACATCATTGATCTTACTTACTATTACAGACAGTCATTTCTCTTTATCTTCATTATCATGAAGGTCACTTCACTATGAAGGGGTATTATTCATTTCAACCCTGTGCAATATGACTTTTGCCCATTTCACTACATAGACATCACTCCCTCAAAGTTCTCAAATAATTTTAGATAAATTAGGTTGAATGGCATATTTGTGGCATTCTTACTACTCCACTTTTCTGCAATACTCAACTCTGTTGAACTTCTTCCCTTGAAATTGTCTCCCCAATTCATGACACCCAATTTTCTGATTTTCTTCTGTCAATGTAAGAAACATCCAAATCTGCAACGAATTTTTATGACTTAATCTGAGCCAAATTGATGACATATGCCAGGGAGCAAGATCACAAATGAGTAACACTTTTGCATCTCCTTTTATGCATTTGAAATTGAGGGGATCCAAGGAAGACTGGAGAAAGCAAAGTGGGGAATGGATTACAGGACAGTTAACAAGATAATGTGCTCTCTCGAGGGTTAATACCCCCTTTAAGGGGTATTACTTTGGTATTTCAAAAATATGTTAACCTAGATGCACAAAACCAGAGAACAGGCTGGCTTAAAACCTTTCACTAAGAAGTTATATGCCTATGGTGTGACTACCCTCCATGATCTGCCCAGTTAGGAATTTATGATCAGATCAACCTGTGAGGTCATTTTCCGTAGAATCCCTTTTTTTGTCCACACCTCCCACTTCTCCAGTCATGTCACCCTCTACCAGCTCCACCCTTCAGACCACCTTTAACTACTGGCTCTTGGCAAAGTTCCCCTAAGGCCTTTTAAAATCTCACTATTCTGGAGAAGGCTCTGGCTACTACTTATTTGTAGTAAATCACAAACTGTATCACACTAACTAGCTCCAAATACAAATTTCTAATTCAATGTTCCAAACCCTTTCTTGTTTCTGAAAAACCAACTCTATTTCCTATATCCCCTGTTTAAACTATATGCCAAGGAATCCCTCCAAGGACTCAAGCTCAAACTAAAGAGTCCCATGGAACCCCTCCCTTTCCCTTACTTCCCAGATTTAATCAGTAGCCACACCCTGTCATCCTACCTCCCCAGGAATTCTGATTCCAGCACTTTTCATCCCCAGCACTTTTGTTCAGGTTCTCATTACAATAGCCTCCCATATGGGATTATCATTTAAAAATTTGCCCAAATTGATAGAGTACAAAATGGGTTCTCTTTATTGTTTTCATTTAAATTTCTTAGCTTTTTGGATGTATCGGACCCCTCTTGTAAACTGCTTCACTTCATCTCTGCCCACTTTTAACTCTAGTCTTGCTAAGCTATCTGTCTTGAGCAAGTGCAATTCGACAGCACCCTGCCTCACCCTCACAACTTCTCTCTTTCTGCTCTGGAATTTCTCTGGTGTCACAATGAAAGATGTTACAGGAACCTACCAGTATATGTACAAAACTGAAGTGCAAGGGTTAGCCTATCTGAGGAAACCTTTAACCAGTGAGTGCAGAAGTGGATAAAAGTTTCTTGATCCTACTCTAAGGCTAATAATTTCAAGGTGCTTTCTATACTTATATTGTCAAAAATGGTAACCAGGCACTCGTATCCACTGTTGATTTAAGAACATCCAAACCTGTAGAGAATTATTAAAATTTATTTGAGCAAAGCAAAGGCTACACCTGGAAGCAAAATCTCAACAGACTGAGATAAATGCTTCTCAAAATAACAGTTTGTAGTTTCTTTTATGTATCTGAAATTAAGGAGGGAATTAGAGAAGATTACATGAAGGTGGGAGAAAGCAAGGGGGGATTGGATTATGGAATAAATTCTTGAAGGTGATCACTGGGGGATCAAATTACAGGTGCTCTCCTGAGGGTAATATTAAAAGGAAGGGTCTGAAAGGGACATATCAAGGGTGAATTAACCTAGATGTACAGAAACAATAGGCAGGGCTTGCTTAAGGCAAAGATAAGCCTTTTACTAAATTTATATGCCTAGGGTGTGACTACCCTCCATGACCTGCCCAGTTAGGAATTTATGATTAGATCACCCTGTGAAGTTACTTACCATAGAACCCCTTTTAGCGTCCACACCACTGAGCACTTGAAATGTGAATAGAGCAAATTGACTATGCTGTAAATGTACAAGAAACACCAGATTTTAAGAATAATATGATTAAAAGAATGAAAAAAATTTCAAGAATATATTTAATGTTAGAATGCTAATTGTTGTAACATATTTGGTTAAATAAAATGTATTACTAAAATTAATTTTATCTGTTTGTTTTTACATTTTTAAATATAGCTACTAAAAACTTAAAATTATATCTGCGCATTTCTATTGGTCAGTGCTCTTCTATACAACTTTTAAGAGAGCCCTAGCAAGATTGAGTCCCAGTTGTCGACCTTGTTAAAAAGCTCATTTACAATCACACTCTTTATAATCATTTACCAAAATAAATGACTTGAAATAAGACTCTTATGTAGCATCTGCTTTCTGGGGTGAAACCAAGGTAAATAGAATAAAGTTGAACACACTTTTCATATTATTAACCATTTGTACTTATGTGTTGGGGGGTTGCCTTGTTATATTCTTTATTCGTTTTCCTATTGAAATATTTGCCTTTTTCTTACTGATTTTTAAGTGTGTAAAATCATTTGCTCTCTCTCCAAACAAAAGTAATGCTAGGAAGAGGCAAGGAAGTCCTCTTTCCTAGAATTTCAAAGAGAACATGATCTTATCAACACCTTGATTCCAGACCTCTAAATTCCAGGTCATTTCATTTTAGAGTAGAGAAGATACAAGTAGAGAAAAGTGAAAAGATTTCACTTTTATTTTTTCTTCACTTACACAGAAAACATTTGAGTAGTTTCTTTGCATTTTTCAATCCCGAGAGTCGTTTTCAAACCACATGTGGCAGGCAGAATTTTGGGACCCATGGGCTCTGCCCCGACTCCCATGGCTCTGAATGTCACATAGCAAAAGGAACTTTGCGGATATAACTAAAGTTAGTAACTAGTCATTGGACCTCAGAATCAAGGGTGTTAGTTTGCTAGGGTTACCGTAACAAAATACTACAGACTAGACTGCTTAAACAGAAATCTTTTTTTTTTTTTTTTTTTTACAGTCTAGAAACTAGAAAACCAAGATCAAGGTGTGGGCAGGTTTGGTTTCTCCTGAGGTCTCCCTCTTTCGTTTGCTGATGGCACCTTCTCGCTGTGCTTTCACGTGGCATTTTCTCTGTGTATGCCTATCGCTGGTATCTCTGTGTGACCAAATGTTCTCTTCTTATAAAGATACCAGTCAGGTTGGATGAGGACCCGCTCTAGTGGCCTCATTTTAACTTAATCACATGTTAAAAGGCACTGCCTCAGAATATAGTCATATTCTGAGGTACTGAGGGTTATGGCTTTAACAAATGAATGGGATGGGGAAGACACAATTCAGCCCAGAACAGGAAGATTATCCATATTGGCCTAATCTAATCACACCAGCTTTTAAAAGCAGAAATGTTTCTCTAGCTGGTGGCAGGAGAGAAAGGTAGAGAGGTTCCATAGTGATTTGAACTGTGTCTCCACAAAAGATATGATTTTATTTGGAAATAGGGTCTTGGCAGATTTAACCAAGTTTTGATAATGTCATACTAGATTATGATGGTCCCTCAATCCAGTGACTATTGTCTCTAAGAGAGAGAGGAAAGGGAGATTTGGATACAGGGACACGGGGAAGAAAGCCATGTGATGATGGAAGCAGAGACTAAAGCGATTCAGCTACAAGCTAAGTAATGTCAAGCATTTCCAGGAGCCACCAGAAGATAGGAAGAGGCAAGGAAGTACTCCTTCCTAGAATTTCAAAGGGAGTATGAACCTATCAACACCTTGATTCCAGACCTCCTGACTCTAGAACTGTCAGAGAATAAGTTTACGTTGTTTTAAGACACTCAATTTGTGGTAATTTGCTACAGCAGTTCCAAGAAAACTAATACAGACTAAAAGCGTGAGAGCCCCACATGCGGTTGACTGCTTGAAAATGCAGGGGTCACATGGAAAGCATGAGAAAGAACTAAATTCTACCAACATCTCAAATGAGCTTAAAGGAAAATTCTTCCCCAGAACTTCCAGAAAGAAATGCAGCCCTGCCAACACTTTGGATTCATCCTTGTGAGATCCTGAGCAGAGAATCCAGCCACACCATGCTGTGAAACAATAAATAGGTATTGTTTTAAGCTGCTAAATTTGTGTTAATTTGTTATGAAACACAGAAAACTAATATACCAGGATATTAAAGAACATCGGGGGCGAAAAAAAAAAACCCCAAGAAATTCAAATGCCCAAACCTAGAAAAATAAGAATAAATAAAAATTGTTTCATTGTATGAAGCATAAGAGATGAATTTGAGTGGAACCTGTTCAATCTCAAGCTTCCCAATCCACCTATGCTCATGAGTCCATTTATCAATGCAGATGGGTGCAACCCCCTATGTCTAAGCTAAGGAGAAGAGGGCAAGTCACTTGCCACCTGGCCCAAGATTTCTGTACTAATGTTGACATAAGAACATCCAAAGCTGTAGAGAATGTTTATGATTGAGCCAAACCAACAACATGCCAGGAAGCAAGACCACAGATACTCCAGTGAATGATAGTTTTCAGTTCTTTTTGTATGTTTAGAATTAAGACGGGAACATGAGGAAGATTACATGGAGGTGAGAGAAAGCAAGGCAGGAAAATCTCTATGATTGAATTACAAGATAGTTAACAGGATTACATGCTTCCTTGAAGGTGAGTTCACCTCCGAGGGTTCCGAAAAAGAGGATTACTTTTGGCACCTCAAAAGTGTGTTAACCAAGATGCACAAGAACAATGGACAGGGCTGGTTTAAAACCTTCCACTAAGAAGTTATAGGTCTGCAGCGTGACTACCCACCATGACCTGCCCAGTTAGGAATTTATGATCAGATCGCCCTGTGAGGTTACTTTCTGTCACTGCGCTTTTCAGACTTATTACAGAGCCCCTTTTTCATTTAGTCTAAGAATGGTTTTGGTAGTCAAAGAGGGATTGACTATAACATCAAAGTGTAAAACAAGGCACTTATAATAAAATATAAGTAAAATTTACCCTGAATTTAGCCCATATATTATCAGTATATGTAATTTTATAAATAACATAAAAGTTTATGTATATATATACATAAGAGAGAGGGAGAGAAATTAACAAAACCGTCTTTAGAGAAATGGTCAGATCCATACTAGGTAAACAACTGCAATGCCAATCTTGAAGTTCAAGATTTCAGACGGATGAATAATTGAGTGAATCAATCAATGACTGGAGTTGGTAACTGGTGGCTTTGTCATGTGTCAACTTGGTTAATCTGAACTACATTTCTCAGATTTCGCTTTCCTGTTTGTTTTTGGTTAGGGTCGTCACAGGAGACATTCTTGCAGGAGATTCGAAGGGCAAAAGGGAAGCAGGAGTCATTTTGCAGCTCACAGGCATTGTAACTGATCTGCTTGCTCACCTTGTTGATGTGAGTTCACGGCAGACCTGCAACTTCTCCATCTTCCCCTGGATTCTCCTCAGCTTCTCAGCACCATGTCAAGGGGCCCAGGCTTCTGCTCAGAATCTGAGACAGGTTTCAATCGGTTCTCATGGGGTCCATCAAGCTCAAGCTCATGGGTTCCAGCTGGTCCTTGCTTTTCTTCCCCTTTACTTTCATCTTCCATTCCCAACTTCCTGCCGTGTAGGCTTCAAAACTCCCACATCCGACAGGAAGGCAACAGCCTTACAGACACTGCTTAGTCAGCTCCCACAAATGTGTAAGATCAAATCATAAACACATACATGTACATACATACATACACATGCACATACCTACATATATATTATATGTGTGTATGTCCTAGAGTTTCTGCTTCTCTGATCAAAACTCGACTTATACACTAATCCTACATCTTTTATATTTTTTTCTTAAATTAGCTGTTGTGCATGTTTAATGTTAACGCGCCCCCCGCCCCCCGCCAAAAATGTTAATACACTGATATCGTTACATTTGGGATTCCGTTCTTACCATTTTCCACTAAGACATTTTAACCAATAAACTTTTCCTGATAATGACAATGCTGCAAGAAATTTTGTTGGCAATTTCAAGTGCTTTGAAGTGTTTATGTATTGTTTATATATATTCAGTCGTGGCATGTAAAATAGAGTGTAATAAATATAGCAAAATGCCAGAAAATTTATGAAGAAATTTTAAACTGAATAGCCATGCCCAATGGTGATTTTTTGAAATTAAGTTTATTGGGGTAACATTGGTTAATACAATCATATAATTTTCAGGTGTACACTATCATTCGACATCTGTATATTCTATTGTGTGTTCACCAACCAAAATCCAGTTTCCTTCAGCTACCATATACTTGATCCCCTTTACCCACTTCACCCTCCCCCAACCCGCTATATTTGACCCGCTTTACTCCATTTACCTCCCCACTCCTCCTCCACTACTCTATAGTCTTCCGGTAACCACTAGTCTATAGTCTATGTCCATGAATCTCTGTTTGTTTGTCCTGTTCATCTGTTGTTTTTATGTCCCACGTATAAGTGATATCATGTGATTTTCAACTTTTTCTGTCTGGCTTGTTTCGTTTACTTAGCGTATTTATCTCGAGGTCCATCCATATTGTCACAAATGGCAGTGTTTCATCTCTTCTTATGGCTGAGTAATATTCCATTGTATATATGTACCACAGCTTCTTTAGCCAATCATCTATCGTAGGACACTTCAGTTGCTTCCATGTCCTGGCCACTATGAATAGTGCTTCTATGAACACTGGTATGCAAATATCTTTATAGATATGAGTTTTCAAGTCTTTGGGGTAGATATCTAGTAGAGGGATTGCTGGATCATATGGTAGATCAATTCTTAGTTTTCTGAGGAAACTCAAAACTGTTTTCCATAATAGCTGTGCCAATTTGCAGTCCTACCAGCAGTGCATGAGGGTTCCCCAAAGGTAATTTTGAATAAAAGAAGCAAAAAACAGAAACATTATATCTTTTGGAGAATAAGAAATATAAGCATTTGTCTCTAAGACACTTAACTAGTCCTATAAATATAAAATTTTATTAATTTTATCTTTATGATCCTTATAAATCTTTATGTTAATATGATTGTGAAATATTTTTGTTATAAGGTAGGAAGCACATTCTCTCTTCATTCTTTGCAAATATTTGATATAAAATTAATAACTAAATTTCAAATAAATATCATCAAGTTTAAAGTACTTATAAATTGCGTTCAGTGATAAGATCTAGGGTTATACTTTGCCTCTTTCAGGTAAGTCACACCCAGCTTAGGAAATATATCTTACTAAACTGTGACCAAAAAAAACTTGAGAAGCAAAAAATTCAGTAGAAAACATTTAAATTCTGGTTAAGAACATAAGTGCATCACTTTTCTTTCTCAACAACACATCAGAGAGATGTAACTTTAATCATGAGACAGACTATGAAATAATGGCTAAAAAAATCAGAAATTTATCCTTTGAAGAATATCTTTTGCCTTGCACAAGGCAGCTTTAAATTGGGGGTTTTCAGGAAGGATCAGATTAAAAGTGGTGACAACTAAAATCACAAACCACAAATAATTATTTTTATACCTAACCAAAAAATTGACTAAATATAAAAGATAATATGCATATCTCCTGTAGTCAGGAACAGAGGAAAAATATTTGAGCTAATCTAGTAAAGCACATCACCCATAAATGTATCTCACACCCTACATCATGCACTTTTGATTCATTGACTTTTCAACCACGGTTAAACTGTACATATTCATCAAAAGTTTGAAAAGTACTTTCAGACATTTACCAAAGTAATCACAACAATGAATAAATCTACTGAGTCAAGAGATTTGAATCTGAGCAAATGATCTTCAGTTGACATATAGGCACTAACACAAAACTTGATCTTTCTTTCTCATCAAGTTAAAGCCTATTTGAAAATGAGCACTCTTTCTCCAATGGGCCCAGATACACAAGTAACACGTCTTAATTGTGTTAACTTACTATTGAAATTTGAAAAGTCGTTTCTATTCATAAGGCTTAAGGCTGTTCCTCTATTCTCAATGTGCGTTAGGCTTACTTTCTTTACATTCTGATAGGTATCAATCAATTACATAATTTTTCAGGTTATAATGTTAAAAT
This sequence comes from Pteropus vampyrus, assembly GCF_000151845.1. Classification (NCBI taxonomy): domain Eukaryota; kingdom Metazoa; phylum Chordata; class Mammalia; order Chiroptera; family Pteropodidae; genus Pteropus; species Pteropus vampyrus. The sequence continues at coordinate 261,653 of NW_011888848.1, forward strand.
GTTGGCTGAAAGCAAATATTTATTTTTCAACAATACACTCAGCAGTCTCTTCTTCGGTCCCTGTGGGAAGCTGACAGATGACTCAATCTCATCACTCCTGACTATGCCAGGCCTTTTACATCTAACTTTGCAGTTCCCTTCCACCATAGGTAGAGTGACCTGCCCACTCCTGATTGTGATCTCGAACACGTGACTTGTTCTGGCCAATGGGATGTGAGTAGAGTTGATACAATCAGACATGATCTAAATGCAAACCACATGTAATTCTAAAGAAATAAAGGAGGAGCATGATCTTTTATGGGCTTGGAAGGTGCTATTGTAAACAAAGAGTTCATTGGAGAAAACAAATTTTGACAATAACGACTTTTCATTGGCTGAGTTATGGCACTCTCCCCTTGGTTGAGCTGTTAGTGGGCAAGGAGGAGTCTTTTTTTAATTCTCCTGCTGAGGTAGTAAAGTATTATCACTTCCTGTCAGAGATGCAAGGTATGTCTCTTCCTGTTGGGGTCAGTAGTGTGCCATTGAGAGACATGTGTGTCTCTCTTCTAGCCTTCCCACTCCACTTTAAATGAGGTTTCTGTTTATTAATTTTCACACTTCCTCCTTTTTATCAAGATCTTTCTCCGAAAGCATCACTGATCAAACGTCAGGTTTTTCCTGATTCAGTGGTCTTCTGTCCCTCGATGGCAGGAAGGAACTTTCCTGAAGGTTGTATCCCACACCAAAGGGGAGTGCACAAACTGGAAGGCCACAGTGGAGACATTTGAGTAACAAGGAGGAGTAGCAAGGAGATCGCTCAAGCATTTCCCACCTAAGTGTGTATCTTAGAATAGTGACTATGCCTAAGGTACACTCTGAAGTGAAATAATTAAACAAGGACTTTGAGGAGACAAAATGCAGGAATAAAACAAGAAGCAATTAAACAGTATTGTTATCTCAAAACAAACTATTTGGAACAAAGTATCTCACTAATAGTACAACTGGTAGATTGCAAATTCAGAGACTATGAATTTAGATAAGAATCCAGAGTCAGTTACTAGTCTAGATGAAAGAGAAACCTGTGAATTTTAAACCTTCTAACTGGCCTGGTCTGAACTTCTTGAGAAAGCTGTCTCATCAGGTGTCATCAGCTTCAATTTCAGGAAATCTTCACCTTTAGTCTCCAGTTGATGTGCAGGTCCAGTCAGGGTTAGGTGGTTTGTTTAGATGTGTCATGTGAATCCAGGAGTTTATTTTCTGGAATTTGGTGGCAAAACCGTTGGTTAGCAGTATAGGGCCTCACAGTGAGGTTGAAGAGAGTCTTTCTGGAGTTATCTTTTCTAATAGATAAAATCTCCAAGTTGCAAAATTTGTTGCTTAAGGTCTTTATCTCCCTGGAGCATACTTTTAAATAAGAACCACCAGTAAACCATGAGAGGTCAGCATTACTCAAAGGAGTTTCCTACAGATCATTAGAGCTCTAGATGGTGATTCGTCAGTGTTAAGCAGACTTGAGGGGCTTTGTTGGTAATAAAGGGGAGAAGAGTAGCAGGGTTAAGGTTACTACAAGAGAGGAGGAGTTAATAAAAGGATGTCATAGGAGATGAAGCAGCCGACTAAAAAATGTTGAGTGTGATGAGAATTCAGGAAGTCTTCTTTTGCATGGGGTACAAAAATGATTAGAGAGGATTTCACAACATATTCTTCGGTGACCTTAACCAAAAGGGCAGAAGCAGTAATGGCCATTCCACAGGGTCCAGTTGCTAGCTATAATGCCCTATAAGTCGATAGTGGTCCCCATGTGTTTGGGTGAGTACCCCAAGGGTATGACCCGCTTTTTCATATACAAAAAGGAAAAAGGGACTCTGATCATAGGGATGCCCAAGGTCAGGTGGGTTCATTAAACTCTCCTTTAAGGCTTTAAAGACTATGTATTCCTGTTCTTTCCATGAAATGGAGTCCAGGTTATTGTTCTTTAGTAAAACATACAGAGGTTTGGCCATAAGAGAGATTCAAGACTCAATTTCAGCAATAAACAACTAGCCTGAGAAAACCTCGCAGCTGACACTTAGTTTTGGGTTTTGGGAAATTTAGGACAACGTGGGTCTTGGTATAGCCCTTGTTCTGATATTACATGCTCTAAATATTGAACTTGGATTTAGGCAAACTGCAATTTTTTCTTGGTAACCTTATGTCCCTTAGAGACTAAAAGCTTGAGCAAATGGATGCTGTTTTCCTATGAGAAGATTTGGGAGGAAGAGTAACAAAGGAGAAGAACCCCTAGGGAACTTTATATCATCCAGATCAGCCTTCAGAATTTGAGAAAAAT
>NW_011888848.1:264010-267624 GCF_000151845.1 Pteropus vampyrus
GATAGTGGTCCCCATGTGTTTGGGTGAGTACCCCAAGGGTATGACCCGCTTTTTCATATACAAAAAGGAAAAAGGGACTCTGATCATAGGGATGCCCAAGGTCAGCTGGGTTCATTAAACTCTCCTTTAAGGCTTTAAAGACTATGTACTCCTGTTCTTTCCATGAAATGGAGTCCAGGTTATTGTTCTTTAGTAAAACATACAGAGGTTTGGCCATAAGAGAGATTCAAGACTCAATTTCAGCAATAAACAACTAGCCTGAGAAAACCTCGCAGCTGACACTTAGTTTTGGGTTTGGGGAAATTTAGGACAACGTGGGTCTTGGTATAGCCCTTGTTCTGATATTACATGCTCTAAATATTGAACTTGGATTTAGGCAAACTGCAAATTTTTCTTGGTAACCTTATGTCCCTTAGAGACTAAAAGCTTGAGCAAATGGATGCTGTTTTCCTATGAGAAGATTTGGGAGGAAGAGTAACAAAGGAGAAGAACCCCTAGGGAACTTTATATCATCCAGATCAGCCTTCAGAATTTGAGAAAAATAAGAAAGGTTCCTGGTAAAACCCTGAGGCATTACTGTCAAGGTCAATTGTTTTCCTTCCCAAGTGAAGGCAAAAAGGTATTGGCTAGCTTCCCCAACTGGAATGTGAAAGAATGCACTGCATAAATCAGTTACAGTAAAGAATTTGCTTCCAGAGGAGATGGACATGAGTCATATATGACTGCTTGGGACAACAGAGTGTCAAGGAATAACAATTTTTTATTGCTTATAGGTTCTGGATAAATCTCCACACTTAGCCCATGAGTTTTCTCACAAGTAAAATAGAAGTATTACAGGAACTAGTGCAGGGATAATGAGGCCCTGAGTCTTACAATCTTCTATTATGGTCTTCTCTATTTATGGGGCATTGATTGATTTTAGTCCAAATTCTGAGTTCTATAAAAGAGAAAGCAGAACAAGAGAAAGTTGTGTTTGCATAAGATTTAGGAATCTTTAAATTATTTTAACATACTTTCGTTGATTCCTAAAATATCCTTGCTTCCTGGAACAGAATTTACTGTTGTCTGCTTAGAATAATGGGAAAAAGAGGTAAAGAAAGAGGAAGCAAGCATAAGATATAAAAGTTTTATTTTCAAACACATATGTCCTTTGATATGGGAAAAATATGCGATGGGATTCTGAGTGATCATTATTTTCTTTTTTATATTTTTCCACAGATTTTTTTGTATGTGAAAATTCACAATAAAGAGAAAAAAAGATTTAAAATTGAAAATAAATTATTAATTATTTATTCCTAAAATTTAATTACTAATTCTTTATTGAGATAATGTAAGCCATTACAAAGCAAAAAGTTTGGAAGAAAATGCACTTGAAAAGAATGCATGTAAATTCTTTTTCCTTTTTATTTGCCTATAAGATGCATTTAATAATTGCATTAATTTTTTAACAGAAAAAAATTCTTTTAAAAGAAAAATTCCTAAATGAATATTTCTGAAGTATACAAATGACAATGTCTATTTGCTCTAGCAAAATTCTCGCAATATGGGTTCTTTTTTTTTTTTTTTTTGCACTATTGACAATAAAAACTGGGTAATGATACACATGCAATTTTTTTCAAGAAAATGAAATACGACGATCAAAATCTGTGCTCTGTAACTCTGATGAAGTAAAGAACAGCTGGATTGAGTCCAAATCTGAGAGCAATAACCCAAGGCTTTCTAACTCAGATTCCAGCTCCAGGGAGAATTCACTTTGGGCTCAGAACCTCAATTGCCTTGTTTATAAAACCTGCCTTTCCTTTCTCTATAAGGAAACTGAGGCTTGAAAGAAGTTAATTGGCCAAGATTATCACAGCTACTAAGCCTCCAAATGAGGAAAGAACTCCGATGGTTTGATTGTAACTCCTGAGCTAGTTCTTTCTAACGTGCCACAGGGTCCTTACCCCGGCAGAAGAGTTAACAGTGATAGTCTCTCTCTTTTGATCTCCTGTGATTTTGTCTTTTAAAGTGATGATAACACCCTAAAATTAAAAGAATACCCCTGGAAGTACCAGCAGGATAACGATTTATATAGAACTAAAGACATGGTGATGGAATATTACTTAGCCATAAGAAGAGATGAAATACTGCTATTTGCGACAACATGGATGGACCTCGAGATAATCATGCTAAGTAAGCGAAATAAGCCAGACAGAAAAAGTTAAAAATCACATGATATTACTTAGATGTGGGATATAAACTTAAAAGCAACAAATGAACAGGACAAACAAACAGAGACTCATGAACATGGATTACCAGAGGGTAGGGGGAGGAGGGAGGAAGTAAGTGGATGGGGAGTGGGATTAAGGATTAATTAAAATCATTTCTTCAATAGAAAGAAAGAAAGAGAGAGAGAGAGAAAGAGAGATGGAGAGCTATTGCCCTTCAAGTGAGGAAGAAAGGTATGGCAAAGAAGCTTTCACAGGCAATGATCTTTAAAAAATTGGGAGGAGGGGCAACATCGACTTCTTTTGAATATCAATCAGTTAAACTCTGTCCTCTATATTTGGCCATGCTATTCAAAGTAACATCAAATATTGCGCAAATCTTTCACCTCTCAAGCAACTTTTAGAAGATAAATTGTCTTTAAACACGATAGTTAAACCACCAAATTTATATTTGCATAAAATAAGAACTTCTAGATCTCCTTTGTCAAACATATCTGAAATAAAGAGGTCCTTTGAAACTTCCGGAGCTAACCCCCAGCTATTCCTTTGCAAATGACCCTTTTTTCACCTAAAGCATTCTGCTGCTGTGAGGAAGCCCTTTCAATAACATTAGAAAATTGTGGGATGGAAGCCTGTATTGATTTTAGAAAGGGACATTTGAACACAATGTTTAAAAAAGGAGCACAGTAAACATTTCTGGTACTAATATGGATATTCCTCCCTTGGCCTCTATTCCATCTTTTTGTTTTAAGTATGATTTTTTAGGTAGAAAGTAATGTTATCACAATCTAGAATATTGTGAATCTGGAGGGGTTAAAAAGTCACATAATTTCAATCAAATAACACAACAATTGTAACTTTCACCTAATACTCTGGAGTGTTTTTTCCTAGATTATTTCGAAATTTTAAAGATGAAATCTTCACTAGAGATCAGTTGTCCCTAACCCCCAGGCCACAGACTGTACTGTGGCCTGTTAGAAACCAGGCCACACTGCAGCGGGTGAGCAGTGAGCGCTTGAAGCTTCATCTGTATTTGCAGCTGCTCCCCAGCACTAGCATCACTGCCTCATCAGGCATTAAGATTCTCAGAGGAGCACCAGTCCCTGGTGTCAGAAAGGTTGGGGGCCACTGCGAAAGAGCCCTTCATGGAGATGACTTGCCAAACTCACCACCTCTTTAAATTCATTCGTCTCGTTTTAGTATCGATGAGAAGATAAAACAGTGGGAAATTTAAAAAAACAGGCTTCAGTATTGAGAGAGAAAACAGGTTCTCATTAATGAGATTCAAGATAACTCAAAGTGAGGCTCTATCTCATGCTTCCCAGTTGCAGTGGGCTGGATTAGTCCTACTGGACTTAATTATGGTATTTCATTTTTGGAGGAAAACAGGAAAATAATCTGGTCCAA
>NW_011888848.1:268283-273030 GCF_000151845.1 Pteropus vampyrus
TTCCTTCCTTCCTTCCTTCCTTCTTTCTTTCCTTCCTCCCTTCCTTCCTCTCTCTCTCTCTCTCTCTCTCAATCTCTCTCTCTCTTTCTCTCTCTGTCTCTCTCTCTCTTTCTTTCTTTCTTTTTCTCTTTCTTTTTTTAATTTTTATTATTTTTTATTATACCACACTTTTTGTTGGCCCCACTTCAGGCACCAAGTACCTATGTTTATGCTGACTGCCCCAGGCCAAAAACAGTTTGTTTAAGTTTCACTTGAACTAGGGAAAAAAGCTAAATTTGAACGCTTAAATATATAATGTTTTCTAAACTGTTTGTAACTACACCTCCTTTTCTGAACCCCGATGACTGCCTTAGTCATATATGTGCATATATTTGAGTAATACTACATTGTTCCAAGTAACATAAATATTTTTCTAACATAAATTTAACAGATGTTTATGTTTAAAAAAGATATTTGAGGATGAAACTCCAAATTTGACCACCAAAAAAAAGAAAAAATTAAGACATGTTCAGTGCAGTCAAACAAAATTTTAAATGGATATGTGTTTTCATCCCCCTCACCCCACCCCTTTTTTTTCTACAATGATACAGCTCATGATCTTGCACACTCCTAGGGTCCTGGGATTTGAGCTCAGCATCACCTTTAAAATTTCCACCTAAAAGTGTTAGCCTATCTTTAGAGGCTTTGTGTCTTTTTTTCCCTCATCTGTGAAATGAATGTACAAGACAGTATTTGTTTCAGCAAGATAGAAAACTTGTTTTGCAGTATGACTTCTTTCGCCAATGGCTTTATATAATCCACTGGAGAAGAACACTGAGGCCTCATTGTCAGTGGAAGCAGCATCAGCCCTGGTTTTCACACCAAGCACTCATGTTTTTCACCAAGAAGTCTGGTTTTTACTTCTCTCACAACATTCCAACTTGCTATAAAACTTATTCCCTTTACCTGGCTTGTGGTAGACGGCCTCAATAGCCCCAAGTTTTCACCACTCCCTATATCTACGTCTTTTTCATAGGACTTGGCGGTTCCTTCGTACTAAGTCAAAGTGTATTTCTTCCTTCACTCCGTGACTTTGGGGCCAGCATGTGGCTTGCTTAGACCTATGTGCTGTGCGTAAATGGGACATGAATGACTGGGCTCGCCCTCTTACGCCTTGAAAAAAAGCATTCCTGGAACAGCCTGCTGGTTCAGGGGATCATGAGAAAGATACCAGAGGCAAGAGCGAACCTAACTGAGACTGACAGAACCACCGACTTGAGCCCAGCCCAGATCAGCTGAACTCCAGCTGACCCATATAAATGCTTAGGGTTGTGTGCCACTAAGGTTTTGTAGTTGTTAGTTACACAACATTATTATGGCCATATTTAACTGTTCTATCACACCTATAGCACTATTTGTTATCTATTGCTGTATAACAAATCGTCCTCAAACTTAATGGCTTAAAATGACAAACATTTATTATCTTGTAACCTCTGTAGTCAGAGATTTGAAGAGGCTTAGCCGAATGGTTCTGACTCAGTCTTTCATGTGGTTGCAGTCAGGATATTGGCAGGGACTGCAGTCAGTCATCCGAAGGTTTAAATGGAGCTGGAAGACCTGCTACTGAGATGGCTCACTCACGAGGCTATCAGCAGAGGCCTTGGTTTCTCACATGCTGTTGACAGGCACCTCGGTTACTTGCCATGTGGACCTTTCTGTAGGTTGTCTTTGTGTCCTCATGGCCTGGCATCTAACTTCCCTCTGAGAGAGAGAGAGCACAAAAGAAGCCTCAATGCCTTTATGACCTCATCTCCAAAACCATACGCTGTCGCTTTTGCTTTATCATATTCATTATAAGAGGGCCTCTAATCCAAACTACATTCAAGGTGAGGGAAATTAAGCTCCACTTCTGGAAGGAAAGAGTAGCTAAGACTTTGTGAACATATTTAAAAACCACTACAGAATGCCTTCTAACATATTATATATATATCCCTTCTACATGCAAGATAGACTCCCTCTTTCCCAAGGTGTTCCATAAGTCTCATCCCATTACAGCATCAGTTCTAAGTCCAGAGTCTCATCATTTAAATCAGGCCCAGGTGCAGAAGAGACACCTCAATTTTAGCATCTTAAGTACAGCTCCTGGAGTCCAGTTCCTCTCCACCCAGAGATCTGTGCACTAAAGGGACCTATGCTCCCAGTCCCACACCCAACATATAATGGGCATAGGAGAAAGACTACAATCATCCTCAGATTTTCAAAAGTCTATAGCAACATAACGGTATTTTTTTCCTTATCAGATCACTAGTAGAAGTACTCTTCCTATTTCACAAAAGAGTAAATAGATTTACAAATTCATATTTAATAACAAAATGTTAACCCCTATGATAAAAGCATATTACCAAACCAATTATTATTCACAGAAATGAATCTTTCATGTAAACTCCCAAACAAAACAGCTCCTTTATTTTTCAACTGCTTTTGGATTTCTTTTTTCCTATGTTGATAGCAATTTTTGTATTTAATTTAAAATAACCAATGAAGCCTAAAACCAGCTTAGTGAAAATTAACATAAAGATAACTAGCAAAAATGTTTGTAGCATATTTAACCAAAAAAAATCATTAATACTCACTACATAAAGATCTCCTCTATAAATAAGAAAAAGGCATATGATCAAAAGTCCACAACACTTTTTCCTGTTCAATTTTATTTCATTTTTTATCCCATGAGTGTTCCTTTCCATCCACCCCACTTACCCATCCATCCATCCATCCATCCATCTATCTACCCATCCAACTAATAGTCTTCACCTGTAAAATACCTATCTGACCTTCAGTATGATAGGAGAGGCTATTGTTGCCTCATTTATATTCTCTCAGCACCTGTAACTGTCAGATTGCAGGAGTATGCCCAGTTTGAGAAGCACACCAAAAGTATTGATGAGTTAATACCTTTGTCAATCAATGATAGACAAACAGAGTTGGTAGATAAACATTCTACATTTTTCACTGTGTCCCAGTTACTCCCTGTGAGATTGAGTTCTAATCGTTCCTTATACACATTATATTGGCTTCCTTTCCTTTCCTGACTCATTCTTCTTTCCTTTACCTGTGCTTCCTAAAATTACTTCTCAAATTCTTTTCTGAGTCAGCTTCTGGGAGAACCCAGCCTAAGAAAAAGATTAACTCAAACTTTTCCTCCACAAAGGAGGGATTGCTTTCCCCTCTGTGCTCTCAGAGTATAGCACATTTTATTTGTTGACATATTTTAAAGGCTCTTATCTCTCTTCCATTTTAGATTATGAGCTTCTAAGAACAAGAATCCTTTTTACCTATTGTTTACCCCACACTGTCTACCCCACACTGAATGATACATTTTCCTATAAAATTTATCTTTTTATTTCTTTTGGATTTTTCCATGATATTTATTTTTAAAAAATAAAATTTTAAATCAACCTTTTCATATGTTCTTCTCATCACAATACACTTACTAGGTATTCCTTGGAAACCTAAAATATAATAATACTTTGTGACTTTACTATGGGCATTTGTATTCTCTAGTTACAATATCTATCAATCAAATCTACTTTACTGATATGGTATTTAGGTATTGTATATCTTTACTTATTTATTGTCCAATTGTTATATTTTTAACTGAGAGAGATTAACTAAAGTCTATCATCATTAATATATTTCTGTTTAGTTATTTTTCTCCTCCCATAATCTTGGCTTAATGAATATTATGGCTATTCTATTATAGCATAGACAGTCACAACTTCTGTATCTTTATTAAACTCTTTAACATTATAAAGTACACTACTTGTCTCTTAATTTTAATCATATTTTGTCTGAAATTAAGATTATAGCTCTTATTCTCTTTTTGTTCACATTTGTTATAATTTTAAACATTCTTTTATTTTTAACCTTTCTTAATTACTTTTTTGTACATGTATTCATTGTATATAGCATTAAGATGGTTTGACTTTGTGATCTAACCCATTATTAAATGCTGTGAATTTAGTAGTATTTTGTCTTCCTAATAAATTTATCCTTTTATCATTATTAAATCTCCCTCTTTATTTCCGATAATATGCTTTACCTTGAAGTCTATTATAGCCAAATATTAATATAGCCACTCCAACTTTTGCATGCTTACTGCATAAATGGTATACCTTTTCCATGCATTTAATTTCAGCATCAGTATCTTTCTATTTACAATGCGTCTGCAGTAGACAGCATATAATCAGTGGGTTTTGCTTTTTAATCTATTGAGAAAAATCTCTTTTTTAATTGGAGTGTTTTGACTATTAACATTTAATATAATTATCAAAATGGTTAAGTTTAGGTAAATTATTTTATTGTTTTCTGTTTTTTCCTTTCTGCTTTTTATTTGTTTGTTTATTTTAATTTGTTTGTTTATTTTAATGTGTTATGTTTCCTGCCTTTTTTTGAGTTGTTTGAATATTTTTTTAATTCCATTTTAATCCATCTTATACACTATATCTCTTTGCATTAATTTTTAGTGGCTATGGTAAGGATTATAATATATAACCTCAATTTTTTGTCAACCTAGAGTTAATATTTTACCACTATCTATAAAGTGGAGAAATCTTACAACTACAAAGATACATTTATTGCCCCCTATCCTTTCTGCTATAGTAGTCATATGTACTACATCTGCATACCTTATGAACTCCACATAACAATGTTATAACTTTTGAGTTAAGCAGTTATGTGTGTGTGTGTGTGTGTGTGTGTGTGTGTGTGT
>NW_011888848.1:273086-313450 GCF_000151845.1 Pteropus vampyrus
TCCTAGGTGGTCTCCCATCCAAGTACTAACGAGGCCCGATCCTGCTTAACTTCTGAGATCAGACATCAGGCTTGTTCAGGCTGGCATGGCCATAGACTATGGACTGTGGCTCCACTGGGGCATGAACCCAGGACCTTCTTCGTGTAAAGCAGACGTGCTAACCGCTACACTATGGAACCACGTCCAGCTAGAAGATATTTTTAATATTTAGTCATCTAATCTGCTGAATCTTAAAACAACCAGAAAATTACAACATTTTTATCAGTAAATGCATATAATTAAAGCCAACGATTACTATTTCAAACAAAGTACTTTATTTTATTTTATTTTATTATTTTTTGTTGATATTTGGTTAACAAAACTCAGTAAGTTTCAGGTGTACAATTTAACAGCAAGACATATATATATATTGCATTGTATGTTCCACTCCCACAGTCAAGCAAAGTACTTTAAATCAAATTAATGAACAAACCATCTCAGCTTTGATAAACTTAACATTTGGCCAGGCTTTAGTTAACATATAATACCACACGTATTACATAATAACTATAATATATATTTTCTTCTTTACTAAGAGTTTACTTTTTTATTTACTTGAGAATTTTTTTACTATATGTTTTGAAGAGGGAGAATGAAGGATTTTCTTTAGGGAAATTAGAAGTAATATACATCACATACTTAACATCTTGTATTTTAATCGAATCTCTGTAAATAAAAAGAAAATGGGGGCCATACCATGGGAGGGAATGAAGTCATGTTTTCTGAAACAGGAGCTGAGTTTTCAGAACCTTAAAATAGAATTGATCTCTGTCCACTTTCACATCCTTTGACAGTTGTATCAGTCAGTATTTAGTGAAACACATACTCATCTCATTGCAGGTAGTTTAAACAGAAAGAAATTGAATGTAGGGAATTCAGTTCTGACAAAATTTTTGGCATGGCTCATGCAGAAAGCACGAGGCTGAATCTTTAAGAATGAGTCTTAGAACATTACAGAATGGAGCTGCTAGAGAAGCTACTATCTCTGAGGCCACTCGCTGGAAATAATGAATCAAGAAGAACACACTACTACACCTGTGATCCAGGAATGGGGAATCAAGTCACTGTCGCTACTGCTGCTGCCTCTGCCACAAATACATAGACATCCAAGAAGCAGAAGACTGGACAGTGGAAAACCTGTGCAGAAAAATCTGCTAGCTATAAGAAAACAGCCCAAAAGAGCAAGATGGCCTCCGGCTATCTTTATAATGTTGTGATTTACAAGAAAATTTATAATAAGAAATATATGGTTTGGTCCTCATTCCTGGCACAGAGATCTTAAAATCATTGGAATATTCTTAGTGATGAAAAATAATAAAGATATCTTTTGTTATTGATAACAAGCCCCTTTCGATTACACCTGAGTTTATATTAATGAGGTGACTTTTGGTTAGCCTCAGGATGAGGGCTGGTTTCCAGAAGAACCAACCATGTGATTAGAGGGGTGAAACTTTCAGCCCCACCTCCCAACCTCTGATAAGTTCTGTGCCCTTCTCTCATACCTTGCCCTATACATCTCTTTTACCAGACTGTTCCTGAGTCGAATCCATTATAACAAACCATTAATCTAGTAAGTAAACTATTTTCCTCAGTTCTATGAGCCACTCTAGGATATTATTGAATAGAACCTAAGGAAGGGGCTGTAGGAACATCCAATTTGTAGCTGGTAGATCAGAAGCATGGGTGATAACCTGGACTGATGATTGGCATCTAAACTGGAGGGAAGGGGCGAGTCTTGTGGGACTGAATCCTTAACCTATGGGATCTGACACTATCATCAGGTAGTGTCAAAATTGTATTAACTTGTAGGATATCCAGTTGTTCTCTAGAGAGAACTGGAAAACTGCTCAGTGTGAAAAAAGCCATACAGGTATCAGAAGTGAAATATTGAGAGTAAAGTGTAGAGTAGTAGAAATAGAGGTTTTCTCCACAAACTCCCTCCTTCCAAATGTGTCATGACTGCATCTAATAGACAGAAGCTAATTTGCAACCAGATTGCAGATGAAAAGAAAAGTGGTCAATGTAGTTTTTAGCTTTTCAGACTCAAGTTTACATAAAGACACTATAAACGAGAGTGAAATGAAACTGAGCAGGCTATTCTTTAGTATCTATCACAGACACTGTGTCACAGTCCTAATACACTGTGTTTGTACATTCTGAAATCATACAGTTCCAAAAAACATGATGAAAATTACCCCCTTTGGGAAATGGTAAGTATACTCTATTGAAAGCAGGAAAAATGCAAGTAGTGTTACCTGGCAACTTTGAATATCAATGAAATGATTAAGCATACAGTTCTCATTTATTTACGAGCTATGGCTACATAATGACAAATTTCCAACTGTTTGATACTAAGGGGAAGGAAAAAAAGGAATATGACATGTAGGGCTCATTCGATGTTAAAGGAAAGTGTATTTCCCTCATTTATACATTCTCTCTCATAAAAAAAATTCAAGTAGAAATAAGTTGCATCACATAACATCTGAAAACTCTACAAATACTAAATAAAGTGCTGAGATAAGCTGAATAATAGCCACCCAAAAATATTAGGTTCTAATCCTTGAAACTTGTAAATATTAGCTTATGTGGTAAAAGAGTCTTTGCAGATGTGATTAAATTAAGAATACTGAAACGGAAAATTATCCTGGTTTATCCAAGTGGCCCCTAGATGCAATCACATGTATCTCTGTAAGAGGAAGGCACAGAGAGATTTAATGCAAATACACAAAGAGTGATATAAAGATAGAGCAGATAGATATTTGCAGCTATTGCCCTTGAAGATGCCACCACAAGCCAAGACATACTAGCAGCCATCAAAAGCTGGAGGAATCAAAGAACAAATTGTTCCCTAACACCTCCAAAGAGAACATGGCCCTGCTGACACCTTGATTTGGGCCAAGTGATACTGATTTTAAACTTCTGGCCTCCAGAACTGTGAAAATAAATTTCTGTTTTTTTAAGCCACTAAATTCATGGTAATTTGCTACAGCAGTCATGGGACAAGTAGTTCACAAATATTGAAATACCAGTTGCTAATGTGTAGATCTGAAGGAGTACATTGCTTAAGAGCACTCTGTACAGGCATGATGAAGCAAAGATTTAAATCTAAGTTTGTCTTGTTCCAGAGATATGGTTTCTCCACTCTTTCCATATCAATCTCTGGGACAAGGGCTCCCTTGACTCAGCTACTATAGTCACTCGCCACTCCACTTCTATTAAAAACCCTGGCTTCTTCCTCAATTTCTCCCTCTTCCTCATAACTACACCTATTCAATAATGAAGTCCTTTCTTTCTGAACTCAGTTACAGTTCCATTTCCTGCATCAGTCGCCACTGCATCAGTTCATGTCTTTATTACCTTTTCCTCAGATCATGGCAATAGTTTCCCAATCTTCTCCACTTACTTTCAACAATTCCCTGTTACCTAAGGTTCAAAGTGCAAGAGCTTAGCATGTCGTAATCTTTCATTAGCTGACCCTAAACCACCTCACCAGCTTTATGTCCCCACACTCAGTATACCAGTTACGCACTAAAGTTTTTATTCTTCCATACACCAGGCCTTCACAAATGCATGAAATAAATGTCCTCTTTTCTCCTCTTATCACTCTTACTCATTCTTCAAGATTTAGTACAATGTCACCTGTTTCATAAAGCCTTTCCCGATTCCCCCTAACCCTAAATGCTTCCTGATACAACATGTGCCTCAGAGCATACAACAGCTAAATCATGAATTCTTTGAGAGAAATGTAGAAAATATTATTGACTTAATATTCTGGTTCAATGATCTCCAAAGCAGAGTATATAATACCTGTTTGGTGTGCATGAAGAAAATATTAAAGATTCAATTTAATGATTTAAATTATGTTTCTATTTTTCCTCACTGTTTTTTAACTTAGATATTTTGTTTCATAAAATGTACATAATAAGTACTACTAGTACATGTATATACTAGTAGTACATGTACACAATTTTTTTTAAAAGAAATTAAAATGGGGGGAGTGCTCAATAATTTTTTTTCACTTTTTAAAAATTAAGTTTATTGGAGTAACATTGGTTAATATAATTAATTATATAATTTTCAGGTGTACATTATCATTTGACATCTGTATATTCTATTGTGTGTTTACCGCCCAAAGTCCAGTTTCCTTCAGCTACCATATATTTGATCCTCTTTACCAACTTCGTCCTACCCCTACCCCAGTATATTTGACTTCCTTTACTGCATCTACCTACTCCCTCCCCTCCCACTCCCTACCCTCTGGTAACCACTAGACTATAGTCCATGTCCATGAGTCTCTGTTTGTTTGTCCTGCTCATTTGTTGCTTTTAGATTTATATCCCACATATAAGTAATATCACGTGATTTTCAACATTTTCTGTCTGGCTTATTTCGCTTAGCATGATTATCTCAAGTTCCATCCATGTTGCCACAAATGGCAGTATTTCATCTCTTCTTATGGCTGAGTAATATTCCATTGTATATATGTACCACAGCTTCTTTAGCCAATTATCTATCATAGGACATTTCGGTTGCTTCCATGTCCTGGCCACCATGAATAATGCTGCTATGAACATCGGTGTGCAAATATCTTTTCAGATATGGATTTTCAAGTCTTTGGGGTAAGATACCCAGTAGAGGGATTGCTGGATCATATGGCAGATCAATTCTTAGTTTTTTGAGGAAACTCCATACTGTTTTCCATAGTGACTGTACCAATTTGCAGTCCCAACAGTGTATGAGCGTTCTTATTTCTCCACATCCTCTCCATTTGTTATTACTTGTCCTGTTGATTATAGCTATTCTAACAGGAGTGATATCTCATCGTGGTTTTGATTTGCATTTCCCTAATAGCTAGCAATGTTGAGCATCTTTTCATATATTCACTGGCCATTTGTATGTCCTCTAGGGAGAAGTGTCTGCTCAGGTCCACTGCCCATTTTTTGGATGGATTATTTGTTTTTTTGTTGTTGTTGTTATTGAGTTGTATGAGTTCTTTTGATATTTGGCCCTTATCGGAAGCATTGTTTGCAAATATATTTTCCCATTGAGATAGTTGTCTCTTTACCTTGTTGACAATTTCTTTTGCTGAGCAGAAGCTTTTTAGTTTGATGTAGTCCCATTCATTTATTTTAGCTTTTACTTCCCTTGCCTTTGAGGTTAAATTCTTAAATCCTCTTTCAGTCCAAGGCCCTTGAGTTTAGTTCCTATGTTTTCTTCTATGCATTTTATTGTTTCAGGTCTTATATTCAGGTCCTTAATCCATTTTGAGTTAATTTTGGTGTGCTGTGATAGACAACAGTCTAGTTTCATTCTTTCACAGGTGGCTTTCCAGTTTTCCCAGCATCATTTATTGAAGAGGCTTTCTTTTCTCTATTGTATGTTTTTGGCTTTTTTGTCAAAAATTATTTGCCCATATAAATATGGATTTAATTCTGGACTCTCGATTCTGTCGCACTGGTCCTTGTGTCTGTTTTTCTGCCGTTTTGATTACTGTCACTTTGTAGTATAATTTGAAGTCAGGCAGAGTGATGCCTCCATCTCGTTCTTTGTTTTCAGGATGTGCTTCCATACAAATCTGATGATTTTTTGTTCTATTTCTTTAAAAAATGCCAATGGGATTTTTATGGAGATTGCATTAAATCTGTATAATGCTTTAGGTAATATGGTCATCTTAACTATGCTGATTCTTCCAATCCAAGAAGAACACAAAATATCTTTCCATTTCTTTGTATCTTCTTCAATTTCTTTTAACAGAGTCTTGTAGTTTTCATTAAATAGGTCCTTCACATGTTTCATTAAATTTATTCCTAGGTATTTTATTATTTTTGCTGCAGTTGCAAAAAGAATTATTTGTCTAGTTCTTTTAGATTATAGAAATGCTATGGATTTTCGAATGTTGATTTTATGTTCAGAAACTTTATTGTATTTGCTTATTGTTTCTAGTAGTGTTCTTGTGGAGTCTTTAGGGTTTTCTATATAGAGAATCATGTCATCTGCAAAGAGTGACAGTTTGACTTCATTTCCTATTTGGATGCCTTTTATATCTTTCTCTTGTCTGATTGTACTTGCTAGGACCTCCAATGTTATATTGAATAAGAGTGGCGATAGTGGACAGCCTTGCTTTGTTCCTAATCTTAGAGGGAAAGTTTTCAGTTTTTCACCATCAAGTATAATGTTGGCTGAGGGTTTGTCATATATGGCCTTTACTATGTTCAGGTACTTTCCTTCTATACTGATTTTATGAAGTGTTTTGATCATAAATGGATGTTGTATCTTGTTGAAGGCTTTTTCTGCATCTATTGATGTGATCATATGATTCTTATTTTTTAATTTGTTTATGTGATGTATCACATTGATTGATTTACTTATGTTGAACCATCCCTGTGCCCCTGGAATGAAACCCACTTGATCGTGGTGTATAATCTTTTTAATATGTTGCTGTGTTCAGTTTGTTAGTATCTTATTTAGGATTTTTGCATCTGTGTTCATGAGAGATATTGGTCTGTATTTTTCTTTTTTTGTGTTATCTTTACTGGGTTTTGTATCAGAGTAATATTGGCCTCATAAAATGAGTTGGGAAGTATTGCCTCCTCTTCGACTTTTTGGAAGAGTTCGAGGAGAAAAATATTAAATTTTCTTTGAATGTTTGGGGGTAGAATTCACTGGTGAAGCCATCTGGTCCTGGATTTTTACTTTTGGTAGATTTTTGATGATTGTTTCAATTTCCATACTGCTGATCGGTCTATTTAGATTTTCCAGTTCTTCTTGACTCAGTCTAGAAAGATTATATTTTTCTAAGTACTGGTCCATTTCTTTTAGGTTACTAAATTTGGTGTTATATACTTTTTCACAGTATTCTTGTATGATCCTTTGTATTTCTGCGATGTCAGCCATAATTTCCCATCATTCATCCCTGATTTTGTTTATTTGTGTCCTTTCTCTTTTTTCTTTAGGGAATCTAGCCAGGAGGTTGTCAATTTTATTAACCTTCTCAAAGAACCAGCTCTTTGTTGCATTTATTTTTTCTATCTTTTTTTTGTTGTCGTTGTTTTCAATTTCATTTATTTCTGCTCTAATTTCGATGATTTCTTTCCTTCTGCTGACTTTAGGCTTCATTTGTTCTTCCTTCTCTAGTTTTTTAAGATGAAGCATTATGTTGTTTATTTGGGCTCATTCTTTTTTGGGGGGAGATAGGCCTGTAATGAGATGAACTTTCCTCTTATGATTGCTTTTGCCGTGTTGCAAAAGTTTTCATATGTTGTACTTTCATTATCATTCATTTCTATGTATCTCTTGATCTCTCTTTTTATTTCTTCTCTGATCCAGTTATTCTTCAGTAGCATGTTGTTTAATCTCCATGTATTTGTGGTTCTTCCTGATTTCTTTCTGCAGTTGATCTCTAGTTTCAAAGCATTATGATCAGAGAATATGGTATGACTTCACCCCCCTTACATTTGTTGAGGCTATCTCTTTGTCCCAGTATGTGGTCGATTCTTGAGAATGTTCTCTGTGCACTAGAGAAGAATGAATATGCAGCTGTTTGGGGATGAAAGGCTCTGTATATGTCACTTATGTCCAGTTGGTCTAATGTGTCATTTAAGAATGTTATTTCATTATTGATTTTCTGTTTGGATGATCTGTCCATATCCAACAGTGGAGTATTTAGGTCCCCTGCTACAATAGTGTATTGGTCTGTTACTCCTTTTAGTTCTGTTAGTAATTGCTTTACATATTTCGGGGCTCTCTGATTAGGAGCATAGTTATTGATAAGTGTTATGTCTTTTTGGTGCATGACTCCCTTTATCCTTATGAAGAGTCCCTCAGTATCTTTCTTTACCTTTTTTATTTTGAAGTCTATTTCGTCTGATATTAGTATTGCTACTCCCACTTTTCTCTGAATACCATTTGCTTGAAATATCATTTTCCGTCCCTTCTCTTTGAGTCTATATTTGTCTTTGGAGCTAAATGTGTCTACTGGAGGGACCATATGGTTGGGTTTTGTTTTTTGATCCATTTTGTAACTCTGTGCCTTTTTATTGGTGAGTTCAGTCCATTTACCTTTAGGGTGATTATTGATATATGAGGTCTTCTTATAGCCATTTTATCTTTAGCTTTCTGGTAGCTTGGTGTTTCCATTGCTTTCTTGTCCTTGTGTTTCTGTTTTCTTTATTTTGGTTGGCTTTTGTGAGCTTTGCTTCTGGTTCTTCTTGTTTTATGTATATACTTCAGTTCTGAATCTTTGGTGAGTGGTTACCATTACGAATATGTAAAGGATAGTTATATATGTATAGTCGTCCATTTTCTTCTGCATGTGCCTTATCTCCATTCCCCTTTGCAAGTTTTGATCTTTGGATCTTCCCCTTTTCAGTCATTGTTATCTCAATTTGTCCTTATGTATGCTGAACGTTCATTACTACTTTGCTATAGCAATTTTATTCTTATTATTTAAGCTTATAATGCTCTGTTCTTAGTAAGGGTTGCACTCCTCTGCTTCTATTTGCCTGAAAGTCACTTTACTCCTAATCATGTGGGGTTTTTTTTTTTTTTGTCATTTTGTTTTAGGTGAGCTGACCCCTTTCAGTATTTCCTGTAGTGCAGGCCTCGTAGTGGAGAAGTCCCTCAATTTTTGTATGTCTGGAAAGGTTTTTATTTCTCCTTCATATCTAAAGAAGAGCTTAGCTGAATACATCATTCTAGGCTGGTTGTTCCTTCACTTTTAAATATTTGATTGTATTCCTTTCTGGCTTGTAAGGTTTGCGCTGAGAAGTTCAAAGATAATCTAATGGGATTTCCTTTATAAGTCACCATTTTCTTCTCCCTGGCTTACTTGAGAATTCTGTCTTTGTTGTTAATTTTGGATAATTTTAATAAAATGTGTCTTGGTGAAGGTCTTTTTGGGTTTAGATAATTGTGTGTTCTGTTGACTTCTTGAATTCCAAGCTCCAGCTCATTCCTTAGATTTGGGAAATTCTCATCCACTATTTGTCTTAAAGCGCTTTCTAGTCCCTGCTCCTTTTCCTCGCCTTCAATAATGGTCATTATTCTTATGTTTCCTCTCCTGATGGTATCAGCTAGTTCTTGTATTTCTCTTTCATTATTTTTCATCCTTCAGTTTCTCTCTTCTTCCTTCTGATTCATTTCTAGATTTCTGTCTTTGATATCACTGATCCTCTATTTGGTCAACTCTATTTCCCGAGCTTGCTATTTCATTTTTCAATTCTTACAAGTGTTTTTTATCTCCAGAAGATTTATTCTGTTCTTTATGAGGTTTTCAATCTCCTTGCTCTGCTCATCTAGTTGTCTTTTTAATTTCTGAAATTGTTGATATGTCTCATTTAGGAACTCACTGAGTTTTTTTTGAGAAGTACTATCCTGAATTTTCCGTCATTTAAGTTGCATATTTCTATGTCTGTAAGCTTATTTTCTGGAGATTTTTCTCTTTCTTTCTGAGATACCTTGTCATCTTGGTTGTTCATGGTGTTTAATGGACTATTTCTCCTCCTGGGTATTAATGGAAATGTATTCTTCTTTCCAGAAAGGAGATTTATTATAAAAGGTTCTCTCTTTAGCCTGTTGCAAAGAGGGTGATTTTTTTTTTTTTTTTTTGGTTTCCAGTAGGTGGTGTATAAGCCTCTTGGATCTCTGCTTTTATAAAACCCTAGTAATGCCTTTTTATTTTCTCGTAGATATTTAATCACGCTTGCTTATTTAATTACCCTCAGTTTCAGTCCCTCTCAGTGTTAGCAACAGTTTTAGTACCATTTGCTCAGATTCCCCCGGGGGCTCTGTGGTGATCAGTCTCTGAGGGTATAGGGGGAGGGGCCCTCTGGGTTGGGAGTTGGGGCTGCAGCTTAGCCTCGGTTTTGCAACCAGGACCAGTAAAAAACAACTGTTGTTTCTCTGCCATCCTGCTTCTCTGCTTTTCTGCTTGGATGACTGGGCCCTGCCGCCAGCTGCATGGAACTCACAACTCTCCCAGGCAATGCTGTTCAGGGAACTTGCCGCACCTTCTCCCCTCCCGCTCCTACAGGTAGCTCCAGCTGCTGCAAGAGGCAGCTTCTTTATTTCTTAATGGACTATTTCTCACCTCTCGACACCTGGGGTTCTGACCTGTGGTATCTCTTATGCACAGATTGTAATGGCCTGCTGAAATGTGAAAGGGTTAAAGAATAATTAAAACCTGAAACTGGACAAAGGAAGTCTATAACTTAGGCCTAGTTTCTGGAACCCCTAACCACATTCTGTTAATCATGAAACTTGTAACAATGAGCTCATACGCTAACTGCCAATTTTAGCCTGTGTAACCCTGCTTGCTCGCGTGGCATGAAAAATAATCAATTGTATATAAGCTGAAAATTACTGTTTGGCCATCGCCCATGGGAACACTGGCTATTGTCCATGGGAACATAGGCAATCACCCATAGGAACATAACATTCTAACACAAGCTTTCTGCTTCTGTACTTCCCACTTGCACACCTGACCAGTGGGTTGACAGGTAGTGAATAGGAGAAAGATGGACCTTTGTGTTTAAGACAGAATGAGGAATGGGATTCCTTGTATCTTGGCATTTCGAGGCTACTCCTTGTATAAAAACCTTGTATCTTGGCATTTCGAGGCTACTCCTTTGCAAGGACAGCCGCCGGCTAATAAACTGTCTCCTGGTTAAGAGCACTCAAGTTGGGTCTGGTTATTCTGGACACAACAAGATCCCACGCTCAGACGTGCTGGTGTGCAGTTTAGGTGTTTTTTGTTGAATTTTAGATGTTCAGCTTATTGTCATTTCAATGGGAGAGATCTGGGGACATCTCTCACTCTGCCACGTTTTACAAAACCTCTTAAAGCTTATGAGGAAAAATGACTGGTGGCCTGGAACATGTGATCTGAATGAACTTGAAAGCTGATTACTCTTCCCCAAGTTGAATTTTTGCAAGATATCACAGCACCAACTAGTAGTTTAGCTGCAACTTCATGAGAGACCTTGAGAGCCGGAGACACCCAGCTAAGCCACAACCTGGATTCCTGATTCACGGAAACTGGGACACCAATGGTGAGTCTTGGGTGGGATTTATGCAAAGAAAGTCTGCATTCCCTGGCACCAGAAGGAGGCCTGGAAGGGCCTCTCTTTATCTTTAATGTTGACATTTTAATTACAGTGTGTCTTTGTGTGTGTCTCTTTGGGTTCATCTTTTTTGAACTTTCTGGGTTTCCTGGATGTGGATGTCTGCTTCCACATTCTCAGTTTAGGAAAGTTTTCAGCCATTACTCCTTCAAATAAGTTTTCTTCCCTCTTTTCTCTCTCTTTTGGGACCCCTATAATGTGAATGTTATTCTGCTTGATATTGTTCCATAGGTCCTTTAAGCTATCTTCACTTTTGAAATTCTTTTTTCTTTTACTACTTTGTTCGGGTAAGTGCCACTGTCTAGTCTTCTAGATCACTGATTCCTTTTTCTGCTTCATCTAGTCACCTATCAAACTCCTCTAGTGTAGTTTTCAGTTCAGTCATTGTATTCTTCAGTTCTGTGACTTCTTTTTGGTACTTTCTTATATTTTCTCTCTTTGTTGAAATTCTCACTGTGTTCATTCATTCTTCTGAGTTCACTGAGCATCTCAATAACCATTACTTTAAACTTTTTATCAGGTAAATTACTTATCTCCGTTTCATCAAAGTTTTTCTGGGAGGTTATTTTGTTCTTTTATTTGGAACATATTCCTTGACTTACTCATTTTGCTTGACTCTCTGTGTCTGTTTCTATGCGTTAAGCAAAACAACTGTCTCCTTCAGTCTTGAAGGAGTAGCCTTGTTTGAGAGAGGAATATTATTGTTCAACCTTGCTTCGGTTCTTGATTGTCTCTCAAACTGTATCTCTGATTGTTTCAGACCTATGGGGCCAAATAACACAATCTCCTTGGTTAAACAGAACCTAGTAGACAAGAGGTATCCCCTGCATGTAGTGTCTAGTGCTCTTTCCACTGTGCCACACTTTTCTCTTTCAAGATAGCCTTTCTCTACCAGGCAGCTGAAATGACTTCTTCTGCCAGGTCTTGCTCTGCATACATATGAGATGGTAGGTTTTCCTCCTTCCATTTCCTCCTCCTCTTCTTCCTTCCTTCCTTCCTTCCTTCCTTCCTTTTTTCCCTTCTTCCTTCCGTTCTCTCCCTACCTTGTTATACATAAAATACAGCGAAAAGATGCACAAAATTCGAAAATATCATAAAAATGAGAAAAAAGAAAAAATAAGGGTAAGATTATATGAAAGAAAGAGAAATGAAGTTTTAAAAAGTATATTATATTAGATCTTCCTCTGCCTCAGGCTCTTACTGCCTTCTTCACCCACTTGTTCTCATCCTGTGAAGCCTAAGCTGGCTACGCCTTCTTCCTTCTCTTAACCTGTAGCCCCCTCATTGTGACACTGCCACCATGTTGGAGGCATGCCTGGTCCAGGGCCCCATCCTGAAGAAGGTGCTGGAGGTGCTTAAGGACCTCATCAGCAAGGCCTACTGAGACATCAGCTCAAGTGGTGTGAAACTGCAGAGCATGGATTCATCCCACATCTCCTTAGTGCAGCTCACCTTGTGCTCCAAGACCTTTGACAGGTAGGGCTGCGACCGCAAGCTGGCCATGGGTGTGAACCTTACCAGTATGTCCAAGATACTAAAGTGGATTGGCAACGAAAACATCATTACTCTAAAGGCTGAAGATAATGTGGACACCTTGTCACTAGTATCTGAAGCTCCGAATCAAGAAAAGTTTTCAGACTATGAAATGAAGCTGGTTAATGGATTTAGATGTCGAACAACTTGGAATTCCAGAACAAGAATATAGCTGTGTAGTAAAGATGACTTCTGGTAAATTCGCACGTATATGCTGAGATCTCAGTCATATTGGAGATGCTGTTGTAATTTCCTGTGCAAAGGGTGGAATGAAATTTTCTGCAAGTGGAGAACTTAGAAATGGAAATACTAAATTGTCACAAATAAGTAATGTCAACAAGGAAGAAGACGCTGTTACCTCAGAGGTGAATGAGCCAGGTCAGCTACCTTTTGCACTGAGATATCTGAACTTCTTTACAAAAGCTACTCCACTCTCTCCTAGAGTAACGCTCAGTATGTCTGCAGAGGTACTCCTTGTTGTAGAATATAAAATTGCTGATATGGGACATTTAAAGTACTATCTGGCTCCCAAGATCGAGGATAAAGAAGGATCCTAGGCAGTCTTAAAATTCAAGAAAATAAAACTAAGCTCTCTGAGAACTGCTTCTGAGATTCCAGCATATTCTTAACTCTCTTCTGTCACCAAATTTGTACCTCTGAGTGCACACGTAGATAATGTTTTCTGTAAATAACCTATATTTTTGTCTATTCTCTATAATTTCTTTAAATGATAAAGTCTCAAGTCAAACCTGGTCTTTTAATCTAGAACTATTTCTGCCTTATCTAGAAATACTCCTTAGGATTTTTATAGACTATTAATACAGTTTTAAGAATTGTTTTCAATTTAAATAAAAGTTATTTGCATTTCAAACACCACAGGACAGTTGCAAGTATCCTAGGGAATTCTCAGCTAATGCTACCTTTCATGTAAATGTGTTTATTTTTTTTTAGTCTAGAGCAGCCATATATAAAAATACATTAGTTATAATTATTAAAATTACTCCAAATATAGTAGGTGATGAGATATTTTGAGGGATTCCAAACTATTTGGGGGAAGTCAAACTTAATTTGATATTATTCTAACTTGAGCTCAAGAACTGAACAGGGGAGGGTAGAACAAATCCTATATATTTAATTGTCATTTTTGTTAGCAAAAACTAACTTTTCAGAAGGTTAATGTACTCAAGCTGTGTGGGTTTTATAAGATGAATTGTTATAGGATGGTGTTTCTTTAGCCTAGAAAACCTTTTATGAGAATCTTGGAAGTTTTAGTAGATCTGTGATAGGGCCCAAGGAGTATATTTGTGCAAAAATAACAATGAAGATAAGATTCAGCTATAATACACATCAGTTATAGTTACTTAAGATGAAACAATTATTCTTAGTACTGAGCCCAGATGGAAATATTTTTCATAGGTTCCTTATCATAAAAACATTTGAAGCTTTCCCCTCCTTCCGGTTGTCTTGCCTGGAACAGGCCGAAAAGATAGTCTTTAGGAGTTTAATTGGTATTCACTGTTAGATGCTATAGCCCAAGTCACAAGTGGTAAAAGACCCTCCTAAACGTCACAGGAGAGCCAACTCTCTGCTGTCCAAAGGCGCATCACAATTACTGTCTTGCCGTGATGCCTCTGGCAGGCAAAGGTTGGGTCACAGTGGTGGGAAAGGGGTCCACTGAGACCCACACCTTTCTTGAAACCTCCTTTATAGTTTGGACTAATACATATCAGAGGGATAGCAGGTGAGGGTTTGGGTATTTTATTAACTCATTCGATATTTTCAATGCATCTTCTCTTTTCTATTAGCACAAAATAAAAACGATATACGTATGCATATATATAGAAAGATCTTATTAAAGTAAAAGTCATTTTCTAGATTTCCCTTCACCTGCAGGTTGCCTAATTGTCCTCCAGGGGCACTATGATCTTAATAGCAATGATCAAAAATCTGCTTTCCTTATCAAATAGTGTGGTTTAGGTTTTCATTTATTTCTCAAATAAATTTTTGTACTACTGAATAATTCTATGTGTTGAACAAATATGGGGGAAATATATCAGAACACATATGAAATAAAGAAAGCACGAGAGGCAGAAGCTCATCACCATGTGATCACCTTCCTCAGAGAGGCCCCAAGTCCCCAAAGGCCAAGACCATAACTGCTCCCTGCTACTCAGCACCAAAGTAAAAACCCTGGGCTCACAAACTCAGAAGGTCTCATTCAAAAACCATCTTCAGTGTCAAGGACACAGGCCCCAGGAACTGTGAAAACGCGAGGGTAAAACTGGAGTTTTGAGCACCTGTCACATTCCTTATTACATTTTTTTAAATCACATTTCTCCTTCTGAACTGCTGTGCTCACTGCTCAGTTCATTAAACTTTATAAGTCTCTATTTTGGAGTGTAAGTCGATTTTTACATAATTATTTGCACTTATTTACATAAAATATTTGGTTTTATATTGACCTCAATTCTCTTCAAGAACAGTAAGGAATGTTTGTCACTATGATGAGCTCTTTTAGGACAGGTCTATTTGGGGTGGGACATGAGGTGGCCCAGGCCTTCCCCAAACTTCAGCTCAAGAGAAAGAAATACTCCAAGACTCTGGCTGGGCACTGTGATAGGGCGAATGGGGACAGCACCCTGGGTGCCCGAGACTGTCACTGGAAGACAGTCAGGGGCAAGAGCAGAAAGTGTATGGCTGGCTCAGCCTTGTCTCTTCCAGTGCCTGAGGGAGGGCTGTGCCCTGCCAGGGTTTACCAAGGCCTTAGGCCCCAACTCCACAATTTATTCCAACCAAAAACCTTGTGAAGAAGTAGAGAGCCACCTCTCTTTTGTCAGTTTTTGTTCAGTAAGGAGATGGGAGTGGCTAAAGACTCCTTGGCCTGTTTGGTTTGTAAATAAATTGTGTTTTTGAAGAAAAGAATTTATCCTAGAATTTATAATTTTCAGAGAGGTCTAAATGAAAAATGGTCAGGAACTGAATATTTATTTTTGTCTTCTGCGGCAGTTATTAGTCTGGAGATTTTTTTTTTATTTGCAATATTAAGAACACAAAGTCGATTTACAAGTTAATTAATTTCCTAATCACCAGGCAGTCTAGCCTTTTGATTTATATAATCTTGTACTGGATTTTTAAAACTCTCTTTAATTTCTTATACTTTCCTCCTTGACAGAGATGTTTCTCCCAGTTCTCACTTTTTAGTGGTTCCAGGCACTTGACTTTGAATGAAAATACCCTGTCTTTGGCTGACCAGGGAGGTGGGGAGAGGCTCACAAGAGAAACGGAATATTCTTCCTGCTCCTAATGTCCACCTAATTTTTAAAGCATAGGTTCCTTATTATATTTTAAGCTTACAATTACACCTATAGATTATATTATTAGATGCCTCCATATCTGATATTTCATTTTTCCTAACTTGTGGGGAATGAGTGGAGGAATGGACAGTAGAAAATACTTTTTCCTCTGAGAAAAGAAATAGGGGTGTATATTGAAGCTGGGGTTAAAACATTGCTGTGGGACTGGGGGTTCAGTAGTAGTCAACGTCACATTTAGCCCTCTCTGCAAACAATTCTGTTCCACCTCCCCGTACAGCATAGTAAAGCTTTTACTTTTGTATTGGACTAGTTAATCCGGTTTTCCTATCTGCTAACTTCCTTTCCCCTGTGTTTCAGTTCATTAACTCTACCATTCCCCGTGCCCAAAGCGTCCGCTTAACCCATCTTCCTCTTCTGGCTACTGTTCACTCTCTACTCTCTACCATCTTCATCCTCAGTATCCCCAGCACGCACGTGGTTGAGGAGCTCTATCCGCCACCCAGCTCCAGATTTAAGTGAGTCAACGCCGTAGCTCTGGGGGTAGGGGACTCGGAGGGCACGGCCGGGACAAGGAGGTGGGAAGCGCGTTTCTTTCACGTGTTATCTCAGCGCAAATTTCCTGGAGTTCTTTCAAGACTGCTCGCGGTTTTACTATTTCTCTGTCGCCTACTCGCCAAGCTCGCGGGTCAGCGTGCCTCCTGACTGCGCCCTGCACGCCCAAACTACATGCAAAGGTTAAGCTGGTGGCCCACGAGGCCGGGATTGGGGGCGGTGGCTAACCTCGAGGTCGCTTTCTCTTCCTTTCCCCCACTCCTTGTCCTTTCCCTTACTCCCCTTAGTCACCTCTGCTTAGGCAAAACTAGCCCTCAGGGCTGGAGAGGTCTGGCGTGCTCTCGCTCTCCCTTTCAAAGGGTTAATTTTTCCGATCGCACGATGGGGAGGAGATTTCCCTGTAGACAAGTAAAAAGGGTGATGGACAAACGTGCGGGCACTAAGACCGCAAGGCATTCATTTCCTCCTACGGTGGAAGCGGACGCCGGGAGGAGGAGAGCCCCAGAGCGCGGAGCTGGGAGCAGAGCGCAGGCAATGCTCAGCCCTAGATGTAGCTGAGAGTCTGGGAGAGGCCGACCGCCGCGACCCAGCGGCGAGAGGAAGAACTGGGGGGCGGGTGGGGGAAGCATAGCACTCGAAACCTAGAGGTTTACAGATTATTTTATTTTGTGTAGAAAACACGTAACGACCCCGAAGATCAGCCCCAATGAACATGTCAGTGTTGACTTTACAAGAATATGAATTCGAAAAGCAGTTCAACGAGAATGAAGCCATCCAATGGATGCAGGAAAACTGGTAGGTGATGCTTTCGCGTGATCCTGCGTCCGCGAGCCCTGCGCGTCTTCCCCGTGTGTCCTAATGTCGGTGTTCTTGGTTTGGGCGTGAATCGAGCGGGGAATCGCGGGCCGCACACAGAGCCCGCGGTTGAGCCCCTGGGCTGCCTGAAGCGCATAGGTCTGTGTGCCCCTGTGCGAACCGCAGCTACACATGGATCTTTAACACAGATTATATAACATCGAACATATATATATATATATGTATATATATATGTATATATATACATATATATGTATATATATAATGTACATAGAATAGATGTTTGCGCGGCAGGGAAGGCGGGAGAGATGCCACATTTCAGGTTCCTTACCTGCGCTGCCTCCTGGCTTTGATCTAGAGTGGGGTTTTCTTGCTTAGCCTCCTGCAAGAAAGCGGAGTGTGCAAGGCGGTGGAGGAGGACTCCGTCTCCCTCCGGCCCTGTTTAACCCTTTCCCACCCGCCGTCCTCGGCTCTCTGGTTCTCGCCCTTTCCCCATCCCTCGTGTCCTTCCTTTCTCCTTGCCGCTCTCGCGCTTCATTGCCCTCTCTGATCTCCCCAGACGGATTCCTCCTTTCCTGGACCCCTTTCCCCACGCGGATCCTTTCCGGTTTCATAAAGAGGCGGGGGCGTGGGGGGAGGGGACAATGAAAACAAATAAAAATGAATGAACCCAAGCGAGTGGAGCCACGCCATTATTAAGTTTCTGTTTTACGGAAACGCCTTTTGCATACACTAGTTCTAATTCAGTGGGAGGCTGCTGATTGGAGTAGAGATACAGAAAATCCCTTGGGTCCTCAGAGTCCTTGGGGGCTCTTCCCCGGAAAAACTTATA
Organism: Pteropus vampyrus; assembly: GCF_000151845.1. Lineage (NCBI taxonomy): Eukaryota > Metazoa > Chordata > Mammalia > Chiroptera > Pteropodidae > Pteropus > Pteropus vampyrus. Next base: position 291,293 of record NW_011888848.1, read on the forward strand.
ATCGGAGAAAGCATCTTTCCTGTTTACTGTGTTTCCTTCCGCCAGTCCTTTTTAAAATCCTTGTGTGAGAGGCGATCCTGTGTCACCTTGCAACATTTAACAGAGTAGGTAAGGCGTGCTCATCTCGCTCTTCCTTGCAGACCACTGCTGTGGCAGACATTCCCTTCCTCGCCTTAACCCCGGGTCTGGCCATCGATAAAATGCAAACCCAACGCACTCGGACCAGGGCAGTGCCCAGCGCCTCGATGCTGGGGGAAGGAGGCGCGGGTACGGACAGACCCAGCCCGCTGCGTGCCCCCCAGTCTCACGACCTGCCTTGCCTCCCCCATCTCGGCGGTGGGAAACCAGAGATGCTGACGCGCCAGGGGCTGGGGAGGGTCATCGCACTGGGAAGATTGCGGCGGGCCGGAGCGAGAAGGGGATTAAACTTCCTTTTCTCGGGCCTCCAGGAGTCGCGCCCAGCCTCGGGTGGTTCGTTCAAGGCTCTCGCCTCCTCCAGCCCGGCAGTAGCCGGGCCAAGCCCGCCCCCTGCGCCGCCTGCGCGCGCTGGAGGGTGCTGGGCGCAGGGTGCTGGAGGGTGCTGGGCGCAGGGTGCCGGAGGGCCGCGCCGGGCCAGCCCCGGAAGCCGGGAGGGGCCCGTGACCCGCTCGCAAGGCTAGGGGTGCGGCGGGCCCAGGGGGCGCGGGGCTAGGGGCCCCCTGGGCCGCGGAGGCCGAGATCGCCGGGATGGGGCGGCGGTGGTAGAAGGAGGTTGCACACCGCAAGGCTTGATCCCGTGGGAGTCTACACATTGAAAGGCAAGCCCTTCGGGCCCGCCGCCGGGGACCGTCTCCAGATGCACTTCCTCTTCCCGCGCAGGGGGTGGTACTGAAGGCGGGGCGGGGGCCGGAGCGGCGCGGCGGCCCGCGCAGGGCCCGGCTATTCTGTGCCGTCGTGTGTCCTATCGTCTTGCCACAGAACTCGAACCCACCTTCCTCCACCATTAGCCCGGTGTTCCCTGTGTTTTCTAAAGTCGGCGTGTCTCCATGTTGCTGCGCCTGTGTTGAACCTGCCTTTCTGGAGCCGGCTTCCCCTCGCGTCTGCTTCCCCCATTCACTGTGTGGCCAGCCCTGCCTTGCACCACCGCCGCCAAGACTGCCTCTTATTTACTTTTGCTTTTTCTCTGAGGTCACTTTCTGTGCCTCCTCCAGGTACCATTTCCCGCTGCTTTTCTCAATGCACTCAGCAAGTACCCCCCAAGCCAGACAGGGCCTATCCTTCACGGGCAAAAATGTGCCAACTTACCTTTTGTCTGTTTTTTCCTACCTCTTTTCTTATTTGTACGTTCTGGCAATCTTTCCTGGCTTTTATCTCTATACATAGATATTTACATGTGTGTCTGTGCTTCCTACCATAGCATCAGCTGTTTAGGGCATAGTTTTTGTCTCATTCCACTCTAGATTATGTGGAGCACTTCAAAGAATGCTTTGTGCATGGCAGATGGAGAAAATATTTGTCCAGTGAGTTAAAATGATGATTAGTGCCAATCTTATGGCCAGCTACCTGTTAACAAATGAAGCTTAACATAGTTGGCCTCCCCCCTGCGTTTCGAATACTATGTTATTGTCCCATGCTAGGATTTTCTCCTTTCTGCCCTTTTCTTTGTTGACTTTTTGTTCTTCTTGGCTTATTTACTGCAGGCAAAACAACAAAACCCTACCCCTTCCTTCCAACTCTTCCTGACCCTGATTGTCTTGCTTTCTTCTTTTACCCCAGAGTGTGTGTATTCCTTCCAATAGCCAGAGGTCCCAGTTTTATAAACCAACTTCTCGTAACCCCAGCAGACAAAGTCTTGAACCAGGTGTTTAAGAAAATGAAGATTTTCTTTTTGTTTCTCTTGTTGAACAGGAGAAGAGAGAGCTCCACAGCAAGGCTTAGACTGTTTTGGTGCCAGGGGAAGTTCAGGAAACCACAAGGTCTTCACTTTTCCAGACTCCTTAAAATGGTTTGAAATAGCTTCTGGAGGAAAATGCAAGGTGAAGCTTGTACTACATCTCGAGAAATCGTTTACAGTTGTCCTTAAAAATCTCCTAGACATAGCCTCAAACAAAACTTGTTAATTTAGAGAATTATAATTTATCTCTCAAAAGTGACACTGTCTTTTAAAGAATTGTGATGACTGCCAGGAGTGCTGTTTCTTCAGTATGCTGTCTGCACTACCTAGTATCATTTAAGAGGACCTTAAATAAGTAGTTTATTAAACATCCTACAATCCATATCCATTACCTTATTACATGTTAACGTAATGGGGCCCCTCTTTTGGAGTGGTATATAAACACTAAAGGGTTCAGCTGAGGCAAGTTTATCAAGTTTATTGTTGCTTTAACAAATGATTAAATTCATTGTTCTAGACACAGGATAAATACTATAGACTTATTTATTTTTCTAGCCAGTAGTTTCACATATAATAAATTAGAAAAGCAATTGAAATGCAAGGTAAATATATTCCCTTGGAGAATCATCCTGAGCCTCATCTTGAAACTACATGTCAAGTTAAAAATATCTTGGATATTATTATCTGGTAAATGAGAGTTTTACATGAGGTAGAGAAAAATGCCTGCTTTTAGCTCAATAGCATTTTTGAGTTCAAATCTTACGCTGAAAAGCCTTTGTGATTTTATAACACTGAAAAGAGAGGCATTTTGTTCTTTAATGAGATGTCTGGCCTTTACCTGCTATTCTCACTAATAGCTGACTTAATTTATAAAGGCTGCTAGCAAGGGAGCAAAATACCTAATGATTGGTAAGCCAACATAAAATTCATTGAATGAGAAGGACAGCTGAGCTCTGCCTTCTCGTTCAGCAGCCTCCCAGGTCTGCTCACAGCAGTGGATGCTAGTTGCTCCAGTTGTAGTTGTCTGGCCAATGATGATTATCTTCTGATGTCGGCTGACATGATGTTCACCAATAGGAAAGCAGGAGGCCTGTGCTGACTGCTGTAACATTATGTATGTGAGGTGACATCATCACAGGGCTTGCTTACAACCTCATGAAACCCTCCCCCCCTCACCTCAGGCATCCTCCACATCCAGCCTTTCAGTGCTTTGTATGTTTTTCTGACTTGTTCCCCTCCCTCCTCCAGTGGTGATGGTTATAAGGGTTTTACTGTTTTTATATTTTGTGTTCTGTATTATAGGGTCTATAAGATAGTGTAGGAATTTTTAGAATTAAATATTGTCTGGCTAAGGAAACGTTTTTATCCACTAAATTTGTTTTTAGTAAGGAAAAAAATTAAAAGAAACATTACTTAAAAGAATCGTACATCTACATGTTCTTTCTTTTTGTGAGGTTTAGAAAGTAACATGATGTACAATTTCAGTACTAAAGAACATAAAAGTATTATAAGCCTGTATTAAGATTTTTACTCAAAATACAGCATCATAATGTCTATCAAACTTTTAAATGCAGGCTGTTGTTTTTCTTGTGGTGACAATTGCTTTGCATTGATCTCTGAAGTCCTCCTTGTGACCTGCTGCATGCATTTGTAAGAAAAATGGCTGGAAAATAGTGCAGTCTGTGGTCATGAAACAGAAAAGACCAGAGCCTCATTTAATCAATGACACTACGGCAAATACAAGTTTGGTCAGCTGTCTAGGAAAATACTGTGTCCACATTGTACTCATTATGTACTCATTATTTTGGAGAATCACAGCTCATATTAGCCTTAAGATTGAAAAGCCCAGAGTGTGAAGAACTTAGCTTGTCATTCAATAAACTTCAAAGAGCACTGGGATATTGGCCTAATATGCATCAGGTTAAGAATGAGAAGACTGAGAAAATGTATACAAAAGATTGTGTGGGACTTTTGATCTGAAAACTTTCATGTATCTTTAGAAAATTGAAGTATATTTATGCAGTCCTTGCTTTTTAAGGATTCCCAGGGATAATGCAAATTATTTTATGATTATATTATTCATCTCTATACTTACATTCGTTATAAATAGTACATGATGGTAAAATTTTTACATAAGGCCTTTCTTTTAATTGGGAGTTAACATTCATGGTCTAGGGAAGACTGCTTGTTGCTTGTAATGTTAGATGATAATTCTGGTCTAGGGAAGACTGCTTGTTGCTTGTAATGTTAGATGATAATTCTAATGGTGTCAGTATCACATAGAAATTTAACTCCAAAGTTAGCTCACTCCAAATCTAAGAGTTGCTTTGAATACTTCCTTTAAAGAAGAATCTTTCAAGTTGTCCAGTGGAAGAGCTGTAAGGGGAATGGAGACTTAGAAATACTTAGGAGGGTATAAAATCACCATCATAATCAGTTTTCAGCCAACAAAGTAAAATGAAAGAGTGTAGCACTATTCAGTCAATTCAAGAATTCATCTTTGCTCCAGTGATCTGGATATTTTAGGCCCATGTATTTTCTGAGATGAGTTGTCTAAAAATCATCTCAACCCACTTGATAAATGTGTGGACATAGGTGAGCTGAGCCCTTTATTAATAGGAACCAGACAACAGTCCACAGATTTGCCTTAGCTCTTTACCTTCATTATCTTCAAATCTATCTGCTCCCATTTACTTTCTATTTATCTCTGTTAGGAGAGCATAGGAATTTACCTAGAATAGTTACCTATACCACAGATATTAGTTCTATTGACAACCCTAGGAAATTTGAATGAAAATATAACAGCTTTATTGAAATATTAAGACTCATAGCTTTATTCCTTTATCAGTATTCTGATTGTGTGTGTATACAGGTAGGTACAAATGTGCAGTGTTGGCATAGCTACTCGGAGAATTTTTTTAAAAACAGCATTTTTAATTCTATTTTAGAAATAGATTAATCTTTAAAAAAAAAACAAAAACTATTGCCCTAGAGTAAAAAATGAATTTCTAATTTTAAGTTTATTGAACAAAAACAATCCCAAAGTATGAGTTATTTAAGTTCAAGATTATGTATTTATCATAATTCATTTCTATATTGAGTACTCATGATTTTTGGTTTTAGAAGTTTTTATCCTACTATACGTTATTGGAGTGATGAGTACTTTTAGGAAACCTTTTGTTTATGTAGTCATCTACTGTGAACTTTCTGAAATTTAACTTTAAGCTTATTTGCCCCCAAAAAAGGACAAGTGAAAAAGACTGACACTTATCTTTGCTGAGATGAATAAGATGTGCTGATTAGAAGCAATTTTACTGGATACTCATGGTTTTCTATACTTTTATTCTATTTACTTTAGGATGTCATAACTTAGTTTTTTCTTTCTAAAGCTTTTGTAGAAGAGTTTCTAATTGCAATCTGATAAGAATTATCATTGTCATAATGTATTTTGCGGTGGAGGAACCCTATGTTTTTAATCAGGTTTATGATCACACATTTTAAGTGAAATAATTATAACACCATTTCCTTAAAGATAAATTTCAGATATTCTAGCTCAACCTTTAATTTTATTAACACCTATCATCGAAGTTTTTCTTTTTAAATGATCCTTTGAGTTCTGAGGCTGAATTTTTGAATTAACTATTTGTTAACTCTTAATGGACAATATACAGATCATTCTTTGAAGACAAAAGAGGAGTGAAATTCATATTTATCATTTATCTTTGTTAGGAGAGTACAGGCATTTACCTTAAAACGTATATGTATGTATGTGTATATGTTTACATGTACATATACATATGTTAAAGTGACTTTTTTTTAAAAAATGAAAACTGATACCCCATTAAATACCATTACTTATCTATTGTTTGCTCTTCGAAGAGTATCTTGCTGAGCCAAACATATTTCTAAAATTTGCTGCAAAATAAGTCCTAATTTAATTGATGATTTTGTCGATGTTTTTTTTTTGAACTAGTTAAATAATATGACTTAATGTCTTTTAAAATTGATCATTTAATACTTTAGATTTACCACAATTATTAATAATTTAAAAAATCTTCAGCATGGTTAATCATAGCTGAAACCCTCAAGTTTTCTTGTCTTAGGCCCAGTTGCTTAGCTCCATAGAGGTGGTGTTGAAATGTAAAAGTTTTTAAGATGCTAGGCTCACTCTGACTGAGATGATAGACTTTTTCAGGTAAAGTGAGTTCTGTGGAATTGAATGTTTTGAAGTTGAAAATTTCATGATCTTGTTTTAGGAGGCTCAGTGGCGGGGGCGGGGGTGAGGAGGCCTTGATAAAAAGGTTAATTCCTAAAACTTTTTTTTTTAATATGTGAGACATTTGTTGAAGTCCATTGGTGCCTTAAGAATTTAAAAGCTGGACTATCAGTGGTTATCCTTACAATAAGAGGGTAGGAAGCTCAATAAAAGGTACTCTAATATCAGATTCTATAGTTTCTTCCCAATTTTATCACTTTTTGTCATAGACTTAAAGATCTTAATATGGTAGCTTTTGTTCTTTCTGGAGTAATGATACTAATAATTGATACTTACATAGTTATTTAGTGATTGTAGGCATTCTTTTAAAATGTTTTACATATATTAGCTGTTAAATACTTCCAACCACTCTTTGATGCATTATTTTTTCAAATTTTACACAACAGGAAATGAGCAGTGTGGATAAACAAGCTGGGATTTCCACATAGGGATAAATAGGAGAGAAATAGGCTCCAGGCTCAATTTAAGATTTTGTCACCTATGTCCCAATCATCCTTTATTTGAATAGGAATGCATAATCAATTAATAAAACAATGCACTTGAAAACTTGGCAGCACTATAAACATGCCAAGTGCCTTACATGTTTATACTTGGAGTAATCTCACAAGTGTCTGTTTTTTAATTTTTCACCAAGTGGATCCTGAACACTTAAGGCCAGACTATGAAAAACACCTATTAACATTATAATGAACATTAAACTGTGTGGATAAATACTTTAATCATTAAGTAATTATTTTCTGAATATTATTTGTTCAGTATCTATCAACATTTTTATAACTGGAGAAAGCCATGCCACCTTTATTGATACTCCTATCATAAAAGACTCGTTTCATTTCAAACAAACCATGACACACAGACTTGGAACATTTCTTATAAAGTATACTTTTTCTGTCTGCTTTTCCAAACTGTTAGCCTCATATACTCAGCTTGGTTTTAGACTCTGGGACTTTGTTTCCACCTGGTGCTGCCTGCGGCAGGCTTTCCTCCAGGCAAGTTTTAGTAGCTACTGGCAAAGAGCCGGAAGTAGCTGACAGGAAAAAAAAATGTGTGGGTTGGGGATGTCCCTATTCTTAGAAGTAAGCTCCTACAATGTGAATTAAAGAGTACTTTTGTTTTTGTTTTAATTAGTTTTATTTTTTTTCCTCATTAAAAGTAAAAAATATCTTACAGGAAAAAGAAATGAAAACATTAAAAACTATAAAGTTACAGGAAAGAAAATGCCTTTAATTCTTATCCAGAGGCAAACAGTTATTTTGCCATCTTTCCTTCGGCCTTGTTTCTACGTTTCTTATATACTTGAGGTCATTCAATATATGTCCCCGACAGCAAGTTCCCTGTCTGTGATGTGCCAGGGACTGCGCTGGGCACTTTACATTCATTTACATTCCAGCTCCTTACAACTTTTTATGTTGCTCTTTTTTTCTCTTTACATTATAAACATATTTCATGTCACTAAAACCTTTCCATAACTATAATTTTTAGTGGCTACTTAATATTTTATAGTTTAAGCATAAATTAATTTAGGTAACCAGTCCCTAAATATTGAACACGTTAAGTTTCTGGTATTTTGCTATTAGAAATAGTCCTCTGAACATCTTTGTATATTAATCTTTTCACTTATCTGATGACTTTGGGGTAGGTAAATATAATCTATAATTTAATGACTCTCTTTAAGGTTTATGATATCTTCAGCCAGGTTGATGTCTAGAAAAGTTGGACTAATTTATACTTCACACCCTTGTTGGCATTGAAGATGATCACATTTTTTAAAATTTTGATAAATTAATGTAAAAGGCGATATCCTATTACTTTATATTTATTTTATTTCTAGTAAAATTCAAAAAATATACTTGTGTTTGTTTTCCATTTATGAATTATTGGTACCTGGCTTTTCCTAATGAGCAATCTGCTTACACTTGGGGTATTACAAAGCTATTAGCCTGTCGTCCAGCATGACTACTAGCTGCAAATAATTTCTTCTCCAGAATTTCTGTGGCCTCTACTACACTAACTTCTATATTTGGAGCAGAGCAGATCTAGCAACTAGTGTAGTATATGAAATACACAGTTTTCCATTGCCATCTAAACTGAGAGAAATACCTGTACTTTCAACTTATGCTTGTTGAGGTCAACAGCCCCAGAGAGGAAGGAAGGAAGGAGAAAAGGGCTCCTGCTCAGTGTGGGGAGGGAGGTGTTAGTCTCTTTGACTTCCTGCTAATTTTTGGTCTCTCTTATTTGCATTGAGTTTTCATTATTTTTACAGGTGTGGTGATGAATGTTCACTGTGGTGTTGTAGTGTAGTAATTAAGCTCATGCACTCTGGAGTTCGCGTGGCAATGTTCAAGCCACGGTTCTGCCACATAGGAGCTGAATGACCTTCTTGCTCACAGGTCAATTAGTGCCTCTCTGCTTCAGTTCCCTGGTCTCTAAGTTGGGAGGTGATGATAATAGCATTGGAGATGGTGATGATGATGGAATCAACCATAGCAGGTTGTGAGGTTTAAACGATTAATTATGTATTAAGCCCTTTAAACAGTGCCCAGCACATACCTTTTTTTATCTTTATTGTTGTCTGCACCTTAGACTCTGGCATCAAGACGGAAGAAGGAGACTATAGAATCAAATTCCTGAGGTAACCCCAAATGGCCTTGCAATGGATCCTCCAAATAAAACATAAAGAGCCCCATTACTTAGGAACCACTACCAAGGTGTAGGCACTTACAGGGAAAAAAAGAAAATATATAGCATGGATTCATTCCACTTGCTGGAAACCTGTAATCTACTTTGAAAGATCCTGGCAAAAGAAAACATTGTTAATATAAATGTGGCTTAATAAAAAGTGTGGAAGCCAGCTGTACCGTGAACATTTGGAAACATTCTTAGAAGCTCTGCTTTATCTTCAGTCATAAGTAACAAACAGTATAAAGTAGACTCAGTCCGGGTAATTACTATTACTATTATAATTACTATTACTATTACTTAAAACACCTGAGATTATCTTATTTAATAATTTATTCAACAAAAGTGTGATAGTGTCTATACATGCTACTCATCCTAAAGGTAAAATCACTCTCTGTCAATAAGTGAAAATGATAGTGGCTGAAATTTTTGGAGTAATGAGCCTGCAAAAATAAGAGACCATCATATATATCGATTTTCTCATAGGCCTGAATCGTGGTAGTCCTGAAGTAGAGAAACCTCTTACGAATCCTTTCTTTAAAGTTCCCAGCTCTCTCATTCTTGAGACAAAGAACTCAATCAGGAGTTTGCAGGAATAGGGGCGCTTCTTCCATGTGCTCATTTGTTCCCCTCTTAGCTCCTGTTGGAGGACGTCATCAACTGCGTGTTGACTTTGACCTGAGAGCTGGACCTGGGCAATCAGGATTCTCACCCCTCCTCCCCTCTGTCCTTGGAATGTCCATCCTGCCCACTATTCCCATTTTAGCAGCCACTTCAAGGATGCCTTGAGAGAGCACTCTGGACGGTATACATGGCTGAACTACATTAAGGCCTCTATGTAAACACTTAAGACTCTGGTGGGTGGATGTGGAGATCTACTTGTCATGCAGCACCCAAGACAAGTCCTATATGTAAGTTCTCTTGCTTATTAAACTGCTTATTAAGTTCTCTATCCAAGTCTGGGGTTGGCATTGTAGTTGGCAGCTTGCCCCCCTCTTTGTGACAGGACATGAGTGATTGGAGATGTTTTATAACTAGCCTCCAAGCAGTAGCACTTAAGTCATAAGTGGGCTGTCTCACTTGCTGGGCCTCTGTCAACTGTGGGTTATTCCCTTTTCAGACCTAGTATTGTGGGTACTTGGAATTTGTGATACTAACAATAGCAGTTTTGACTTGGAGAATGACCTTAAAGGTCCGGGAAATGAAGCAATTTTTTGTTTTGTTTTGCTGAGGTCAAATTTGGGAAGCATTCATTTGTCAGAGCAGTTAACTTTGTGCTTCCTCTTGCTGCCTGGTAGGTAGGAACGCTCATGAAGACATAGAAACTTTATGCTCAACCCGTGGTACTGACTATGAAAGTAAGAGAAGATTAAGAAGATGTCAAAAAACATGGGCTTAATCAGAAAAACTAGATGGCTTATAGAATTTTCTAGGTTTAAATAGATGGCTTTAAGGAGTGTTCTTCAAACTTTTTTGCTCATACCCTCCTAAAAAAGTTTGAAAAACTATGCACTGCCTTAGACCTTTAAAATTTCATAAGTTGAAATACATTAATTTTCAGTAAGGATAGAATAAATAAATAAGATGAGGACTGGCTAATTACAATAAATATTTCATGACATGATAAGATAGGTTTATCTACTTTATCGAATAATGCACAGTGAATCTGAAGTCACAAAACATTTTTATCCATGGGTTTGTTTAATTGGTACCTCCAAAAACATCCCACATTCCACATTGATACATTTAAAAGAATCAGTATCACTAATCTATATTGCTTCTGGTTGTTTTGAACTAAGAACACCCAAATATTCAGAATGTAGAGGGTCTAATAAGAAAAAAATTAAGATTACCATTCTGCCTTAATATCACTATTCATTTTTACTTTGCTTTGGAGCTAGAAGGAGAGAGATGGATGGGTAGGCTTTCAAGTTTCTTAAACTATGTTTTCTTGACTGCAGAGAAGGTTATAAATCATAATATTTCTGTGTGTTGTCATTAGGACTACTCTCCTACTTGGATAAAGCTTTCTTGACTTGGTCATCCATTGGCAGAACCTGAGGACTTCCTTAAGAGTCCCCTTTCTGCCCATTCCACTTGGGGTAGTTATGATTGTTTGAAGACTGTTCTCCATATTGACCTGAGGGTTGTATCCCTCCATCAGTCCTTTATAAATTCTAGTTCTGACTCTACTTGTATTTTATCTCCACTTCTGCATAATCGTCTTGTATGCATTTGAAAAGGTATTCTTTTTTTTTTTTTTTCTTTGCAGCAGAAAAGAATAACTTTATTGGAAGGGAGAGTAAAGCAACAGTACACTTCCAGCTGTGAAAGCGGGCGGGGCAAGAGAAGGATGGCTCTCGTGAGCAAAAAAAATGGATATTATACCCTCCCCCGGCTTTTTTTTCTAAGCCGTTTCTCAAACATCATTTGCATACAGCCCACTAGCAATCCACATGGATACTTCTGAAAAATAAAAAAGTAGGACTCCCACAATTTTAGTTTGAACAATTAAATATTACCTACTAGGAAACTACCCAGAAATTTAGTAAAGCTTACTAAAATTTAGCATACAGAGATTTAAATGAACAAGTCTGTATTAGGGAATAACGCTGGCAGGGTGGAGTTCTAGTTTAGTATTCTGCTAAAAGGTCTGCCACATGGTATTTTATGATTTCTGATATTTTGTGATTGCACCACTTTGATTAGTACTTGGTTTTCCATTTCTTTGTAATTACCGAGTTCTCTTGGAATATAAATGTTTGAGAACCATACTCCATCTCCTGGATCCTTAACCAGATATTTGAGCCAGACTCATCTGGAGAGTTTCTGTCTCCCAGAATATACATACATACACACAGGGTTTGTCTCAGAAACTCAGAATTAGCAGGTCAGTGGGGGGCCCTGGTACTGTAAAAATCTTCCCAAGTGATTCTTCTACTTACTCTAGGAGAAGCATTGCACCTGTTGATGTTGATTCCATCCCATGTCCTTTTGGGTCTGTCTTCTCAAAACACTGATTTCACAAACTGAACTCTTCCTTTTCTCTATCTCTTGTCATCTGGCCAACACACACCTCTCCTTCTTTAGCTCTAAATCACAACCAAGTCCTGTGTGGTCTGGCTCTTAAGTTCCATTTCTTTCTATTCATTCCTATTGCCATTGGCCTCCTTTGGGCCCCCACCACTGCTTTTTGTCACCTCCATTCTCTTCCTGGGCTTTCAGTATTAGTCACAGATCTGATCATGTCACTCTGATGGTAAAAAACCTTCAGTGGTTTCCCATTGTCTACCTATTGTCTACAGGACAAATCCAAATTCTTTTGATTGGTTTGAAAGGCCAATCTGACTCCAAAATACCTTCCTAGTGTTACCTCTTGAAGTCACTTGAAAGCTTCCATCCCATGCCTACCTATTCAGATGCAGATTCCAAATATTTTCTCCTTCCCACCCATCAAGATCCATTGTGCCTTCCTTTGTGCCTTCTTTTGTGCTTCGCTGGCACTGGACTCAAATAGATTCATATTTTCTCTTCTAGTTTTCAAGTCAGTGCTTATTGCAGAATTTGGCTTATAGTTGCACATTTTCTTGTTTGCGTGTACAGTGTGTTGAATAGATGAATGCACATATGCATGGATACACAGGCTATTCATTCACTTTCAAATGTGATTTATTATCCAGTATATCTTTATATTGTCCGTAAGTGGATCAAGGGAGACTCTTCAGTTCCTTATTGAAACAATAATAAAAATGCTTAGTTTATTCTCTTCACCTAATTTTATTATTTTATTATTAAGAGTAAAAGGTATTGATTTAGCATGACTAATTCTTAGTCAAAGACTTCCCTAAAGTGGAGGAAAGGTAGGATTGCACGCACAAGGGGAAAAAAAACAGGAAGAAAATAATACCAAAAAGGTAAAAAGTAGTTGTCTAAAGGTGGTAAAATGATGGTTATTATTCCATAATGTACTTAATGTTTTTATAATAGAAAATAAATTTCATTTTACAATGATGTGTTATCTGGTATCAAGTAACAGACACGTCAAAAAAAGTGCATTTTAAAAGAAATATTAAAATAAGCACCACAGTTAAACATCAGGTAGTTTGTGACAACACTAAACTACACATTCTGTCTCCAAATTAATGTTTTCTTAGATTAAGGTAGAGATAAGTTATAATGTTGATGTCACCAAAAATTTCTGTCTCTTTCTCAGATAATAAATTATATAGTTTGAGTATTTTTTAATAGGAAAGGGTTATAGTTCTTTGAAGGAGGGGGATAAAACATTAATTTGACTTTAACATTACAACTTTTATGCATAGGCTTCAGGAATGTATATAAGAAGGCAAAGGTTCCCCAAGGACAATAGTCACCTACTCTAATAGAGATAAAAGATTGAACATAAACCTGTCCCTAGAGAGAGAAAAATGAATAGGATAATTGGCTCAGGGGCCTGGTGGCACCTGGAAACAGATGCTGCACTCATCCCTGGAATACTTCATTAACAAATATGATCCTGTACTGCAGAATGCCTGGGAGATTGTGTCTGAGTTAGAGGAGCCAGAAGGATTTTGTTATTCTTTGAAATGAAGGTCACCGGGGGCCAGTATAGTCCAGAGGCCAATCTGTGTGAATCCTGCGGACCTGGTGTGTCTGATCTGGTAAGAAGTCTCAGGGATCTGGTTGGGGACAGTGTGATGAGGGCCTTTTCACAGGACTGCTTTGTAGAGCCAGTCTTATCAGTCTTGGGTTTTACTTTGGACTCTTGCTTCTTCTGGACTATTAGAAGAGACGGAGACGGAGATGGAGGATTGCCATTGAGTACACCAAAGCAGTGTTTCGTTTTGTTAATAGTGTTTTGTGGTTTTTACCTTACCTGTTTCTAGGAAGACTTGCCATTTCATCGCCTTCCTTTCCTCTCAGTTGTCTCGATCGTCAAACTAAAGGGCACAGGAGAGAGAAAGGAGGTTGGAGGAGAGTAGTTACAAATCATATGGGTACAATTTTTTAAAATCTCTGTAAATGAGTGATGATCTTTTGGATCTATCCTTCCTGTAAATTTAGAAAAAACTTCTGCCCTTAAGCCACAGACAACTTCAATGAGTATTCTTTTTGGATGCTAGAAAACAGATGATAGGTTAGAAATACCCTAGAAGAGCAAAAAAGAAAATACTAAATACTACGGAAAATATTGCACATTAATAGGTTTTAAGTATATTAGGCTTGATTTTTCTGTCTTAAAAATATTATTTTCTCAAAAGACAATTTTTCGTAAAGGAAATTTAAAGTTGAATCTGCTAAGCATTTGTGACTTTCTTCTGTAACATCAGAAGTAAAGATAGATCTAGCTCCTTTCAGGCGATATTCTTTAAGTGAAGCTTTTTCCTATTGTAGAAATTAATTTTTTTTAAGTTTGAAAACTACTCCAATAATAAAGTATAAGAAGTTATACATAGTTTTATATTCTAGAGCAACATGTTTCTATCAGTCTGATCCCATAATTACAACTAGCTAAGCATAAAATGTTCTGACTAGCATAATCTCTGTAGGTGCAGTTCTTTTCAGTGGAGAATGTGGGCTCTATAATTGTACCTGGCTTTTTATAACATTAAAACAAGAATTTTTACATTATAAACTTGTAAACTTTTAAACATTCAAATTTTTATATATGTATTATAAATGCTGAGTAAATATTTACATTTATTTGAAATAGGTTTCAGTTTTAATGCTTTATAATGTAAATATTATAATTTAAAATAAAATTTTATTATTATTATTTTTTAATTGAGCAAATGTTTATTCTAATATCTTTAGTTCTGCTGTGACAGTAAGAAGTGGTCAACACATGGTAACTGCTGTCTAGGTTCTGATTGTGAGTGTTATTTCATGTGGATAATTCAGGCAAACCAGAGAGTTGCTTTTTTGGACTTGCATTAAGTAAATGAAATAACACTCACAATGGAAAATTGAATGAAACAAACTGGAAAAAAAAAAAGCTCTACCATGTTTTTGAGAATTATATCATAGCTAAGGAGTAGAAAGCTTGGCCTCAGAGATCTATGAGTTCATCATCTGACTAAACTTTTTGTACAGAATATTTCTTCCCCACAAAACATTTGCTGCTCAGAGGCTCCTTTTTCCCAGCGGTGCTGGAGAAACAAAGTATAGGGATTCTGAAGCTGGTGAATTATGCTTATCCTGCCTTTTCACAGAAAATAACAAAAATTGGTGCAACTGGATGCCCCCTTCAGGATTAAATTTTACTTAGTGGAAAAAAGACTATAGAGGCTCCTTTTTTGTGTATAGTTTATCATATCTAGAGATGCTGTAATAGATTTAAACTGTTTTCCATAGGTAGTTGCATATAACAGCTCCAAAAGTCTTGTTTATAAGCAAAGTCTAGGACATTTGGAATGTAGCCATTTTCTGAAGTATCTCTATAAGTTATGTTTTCATTAATCTTGCCATCAATAGTTTGCTACTTGTCGTCAGTAGTTAGCTTAAATTCTTTTTTCATGTGAAAATGAAAAGCCATACTCTTGTTTTCTCGTGAGTTCATCTGAGCTTAAAGATTTAATATTATCTACCTCATTTTCTGAAATTTATGTATACATTTTGTTTCATCAATTTTAGGCACTTAGAGGCCTAGAATTATGGAGATAAACATATAAGATTTTACTTAATGTAGCGAAGTATTACAATTCCTTTTGATAAAGCAAAGACATTTTCTGTCACAGAAACATTTTTAGAAGGAATTAACTTATATCAGTTGTAGTTTCTACTTTTAATGGATAAGCCTGGGGCAAGCGACTTTAAATAATATATTGTAGAAAATTTAAGAAACATAAATAAACAAAAAGAAGAAAATAAATGTCACCATGATTAACACTAATATTTAAGTGCAAATCTTTTTAAAATTCTCTCTTTCCATCTATCCATCTCTATGTTTTTCTTTGTAACAAAAATATTATCATAGAGTTCATACCATATTTTTCAGTAATCTGACTTTTTAAAAAATATAGATTGGGCATTTTTCCATGTTGTTACTTTCACCAAATTGTAAATGGGGGGATTGTTTCTTTAATATAATGTTCCAGCTGACCTGTGAAAAGTCTGGGGAGATGCATATCACTTTTTTCAATCAGCCTATTAGTTTCTATCATTCTTAGAAGGAAAAAGAAAATCGGTAGCTTTAAAAGAGCAAAAGAATACACTGAATAATGGTATTAAGATGGTTTCAAGTTTGACTGGTAGAATAAAAATGCAATAAATTTCAGGTTATTTTCTTCATAGATTAAGCCCTCTATGGGTAATACTCATCAGTTTGCTGTGCAGAATATACCCATCATTCAAGGAACTATGTTGAGATGTTTTCAATATCAAATAGCAAATATAATTAAACATAAAACGTTTAATTATTTCATATAATAATAAGTCTGGTTGGAAGCCTCTTTAGTTGTTCAGTGGTTTAATAACATCATCAGTGATCCAGGTTCTATCTGAGTTTTTGTCTTGCCATCCTTAATACTGTTAGCAGTATTTTCTTCATGGTCACAATAAAGCTGCTATATCACCAAACATCTGTCCTTACTCCAACTTCCCAAGCAGAAGGAAGAGGCAGCTGCAAAGAAACCTTATTTTAGTTTTCTTCTTTATCAAGGAGAAGCTTCCAAGCCAACTTACTGTTAGTAAGTTTAAATAAGGATTTGCTTATATTATTACTGTAACTTCATCTCACTGTGTCACATGCCTCACTTCTGGACCATCACTGGCAAAGAGGTTGGGATTGCTTTGCCCATCCTTAGACTACTGGTAAAGAGATTGATTGCCTTAAGATGCTTCTACTAGTCTTGCTCTGTCTTTCAGGGCCAGGCACATTGTCCTCCAAATAATATCAGGTTAAGTTTTCTGTTAGCAAAGGAAGAGAATTGGGTTGGCTGTTAGGTTATCCTCAACTGTGCTAGTATAAGAACATACACTCTGAGAAGAAAGAAAAGATTTAAGACTGCTATAAAATTCATTTTGTTGCTTTTTACATGCTCCTCCCAAACAGAATGGTCTTATTTAAAAAATGGAAATACTGATTTATGTGTTTTGATGTTAACTGTAAATTACTGTGTAAATTACTCTTTAATCTCTGAAGACAGAGTTCTAAATACTGACATTCTAATGGAAGTGGAAGAATAATACCTAAACAAAGGACAGACAAATGATTAAGAAAGAACCATTCTACATATTAGATCACACGAGAGTCCTAAACTTTGAGCCAACACTGACAAAGTATGGGGATCACTGCTACCGAAATGTATCATTCATCTTCTGAACCTGAGTTTCCTCACCTGTAAAATGAGGAAATAATAATACTGACCCGATAGTGTTGTTGTGATGATTAAATGAGTTAATGTATGTAAAGTATTCACTAATGCTCTATAAGTTTGTGATGTTACCGACTTGATGTTAAATGTGTCAGTATTTAACATTTTACACAGTACATTCACATTATCGCATGGTCCCTTCATTTTGACCATGTGAGGAAGGAATTTTCATCCCCATTTAATAGATGAGAACATAATCCTTTAAGTCCCAGTCACGTATGAGCAAAACAATGATTCTGTTTATCTTTTTAGTTATGAATTTGTCTTTTTAGTTATTATTTTACTTACGCTATAAGCAGAAATTATACTATAGGTGCGATGTACACATTCCGAAATTATATGGTTCATAAGATCCCATTTGAAAGTACGAAGAAGGGAAAGGAATGTTTGGTTAATAGATAGCAGGTACTCTAGGAGTTAAGGACACTCAACAGGAATAATTATAATCATTCACTGCATTAAATTGTTGGGATTGATTTAGATACATAAATAGGCCAACTCTAGACTGAGAGTAGAAATGGAGGTAAAGATCACAGTATATGCTATGACAGGATCCTGTGCTTTCAATATACTCTATACTTGTGGATTTTGCATCTGTGACGAACAGGTCTAATGGAAGGATAGCAGATCCAGTCTTGTGAATATGTGTTGACACTAGGAATGTTAAGCTCAGTGCAAAAGGGAATCCAAGGTCACTAGAAAGCCCTCAGGAAGTCCAATCTGATTTGGCATGACCGCAGGCAAAAAGAGATATTTGAACTTTTAAAATTTACTTTTGATTCATGTTCAAAAGTAATGATATTCATCGTTATGAAAACTATGTATTTAAAATAACTTGATGGCTTTATATCTGGATATTGTACACCTTTTTTTATTTTTAAATTTGCTTCGAAGGCAATGTTATCTCATCTTATCTTCTGCCAAAGCATTTTGTAGAAGGATCAACAAGTTAGTCAAGGAATTTTTTTATAGTTCAGGAAATTGTTTTGGCAGAGTGCAGCCATAGGTTGAGTGACATGGACTATTTAATAACAGGGTAAATGACATTTCGACTGCCACCTGCAAATCAGATAAAGAATTCACCCTCATCAGGTCTAATAAAGTTTTAGCTGATCGTCAGGAGTGTTCAGAAATGTTTCAGAGATGGATGCCATGCTCTAGGATGAGAAAAGGACTGGCTGGGGATATCATCGGGGCATTAAGAGAACCTGGAGCAGTTATTGCTGTCCTGGGACTTGCACTCAGAGAGCAGAGTAGTCCACTGGGTCGCATTCTGCCTGCTCCTGGGCTTTGACAGCCTGAGTTCACTTTTCACTCTTTGTGTTTATTCACTCTCACACTTAACTAAGTCACACACAGCAATTCGTGTTGAGGTGGAGAAGCAGGCCCGAGGAACTGTGTGAATGCATAGATAAGCAGATAAAGATGATATAGTATACTATTATGGTGAGGCATGGTATCCTTTTTGTACTTATTTACACAGACCTTAGGTTCACTTGACACAGGGCTGCTGATTGGGTGTCACCCGAACATATGCATTGTGAAAAGTCAGCATGGCTCCAAGTTCTGCTTTTCCTCTTGTACTGAGGACCAGAAGAAAAGCAGGTTTGGGAGACTGAGGAGTGTTGTTGATTGTCATGTGTTCCCCTGCACTATGTGGCATACGGCTCAGATAAAAACTCCCTATATTGCAGGGGACATATGTCCATTGTTTTCAACCAGTAACAAGTATGGATTATATTCTAGAAGGCTCTTCCATCCTAGGTTCTAATTCATCACCTGGATAAATTAGTACCTCTAATCCAGGTTTGTTGTAAGAGGTACAATCCATTCCCATTACTTGCAGTAATGTTATATAAAGTCACTGGGAACACGGAATTAGCAAATTCTGAACCATTGCTCCCAGGGGAAATATAGGGTTAAGTTCTTAAGGAAGCCTCAGGTCACAACATTTTAGTCAGTCAACTGATCAACACACAACCTTGTTTTATGTGTGTTTCTGTTTAAAGACGTCTTATTGAATATGTATTGTTGATTCATCAGCGTTTAACCCACACCCAATAGCATTCTAACTCCTGCCTGAACAAAGCTTATCTGACACATGTATTTCTCCATAAGGCACATCGCAGCCTTCTTGTACTTAGGAGCACTAGACAACATTTCAGCACTCGAGGCCATTTTAAACACAAATCACCAATAAAAGCACAAAAAAATGCAAAATATGTGGCACTAAGTAGACTGAAAAAAAGACATTGTTATAATATGAGAGTTGAAACAAGAAGGAAGAATATCGTCTTATTTGACCTCATCTGAGAACGCAGTCACCGGACAACTCAAATTAGTTACCACTCTATCTATGCATGACCACAGTTGGCATGACGAAAGTGCTGTGAGTAGTAGAGATTTTGTGGTGAAAAATAACGTTTTAATGGATGGGTTAATTTGCAATAATGAGAATCAACTTTCAGTTGTAGGAAGCAACATCTAAAGTCCAACACTTCATACTTACTTCCTGGGTAACCCTAATTTGTAAGGCAGAATCCTAAGAAGGTAAAGATCTTTTTCACAGAATCCTGAGAAGGCAAATTTCTCTTCATATAGACAACTGGTCTTTTCAAATTTACATTGCAAAGCATGCCTTTAGAACTAGAGATTTAAAATTTTTATTAAAGGAGATAAGAATTAAATTTTTTTTAAAAAAAATTGTGGTTTCCCAAGGGAGAATCCAGACAGCATTGGGGGAAAGGGTGGATAATTGCAAATGCACATATGCACATACATACACACAGTGAATCCTTTGCCATTGCATTTATGAAGGTGGAAGGTGATTGAAGTGTGTTTGCTGGAAATTTTAAGTAATGCTTTAGAGAATTCTACTGAGTATTTAATAAGGATATTAACTAACAGTTATTGAGAGCCTACTCTTGGTGTACGAAAGGTTTTATGAAATTCAACTTGCTTTAACTCTGTTTTACGAAATAGGCTTTGTGAGGACATGTTGTGCAGCTTAGGAACCTCAGGCGCAGAGAGGATAAGTAACTTGCAAAAAGTTATTCAGCTGGGAATCAGTAGAGATGGACTTCAAACCCAGACAGGCCAGGTCACCTATTGTGCTGTACTTCCTTTCCCACTTTGGCCTATGACCTCAGCACATTATGGGAAAATCACAGAAACCCTTTTCAAAGAGAATATTTTAAAAGGTACAGATGGTGGGAGAATGAGTTTTATTTTGTCAAGGAAGGTCCAAATCAGCAGAAACACACTGTACAAAATAACAGTTTTTAAAAAGTTCCGATGGTATCTTTTGAATTGGACTCTTATTCTAATACTTTATAGCACTATAATGCTCACGTAACAAGCTAAAAACAGCTGGAAAATGCTGGCTCACTTTAAAGAGTTTAAATTTTTTTCTTTGAGTAATCCTTTAATGTTTATTTATATTCTAGGCTCATTTCATAATATGACATGAAGGTAAAATTTCTACTAAAACATTAATCTTAACTAATAAACAGTCCTTAACTAGTTCTTCCAATTGGAATCAAGCACTAAATCTAGAATTTCGTATCAGAAATACAAGAACTTCCTTAATTGTCCTGACGCTGATCAGCACCTAAAGGTCTAAAAAGTTATATTCAAGCCCTGAGAACAGCCTTAAACATTGAGGTAGGCATTCTGTTTTTATGCCTCTAAAAAAAATAAATATATGTGATGTATGTTAGCTATTTGTATGTTCTTAACAAAGATCAATTAAAGTCAAGATTCCAATGGAAAGGTCTTCTTTTTCTCCTCCCCCGCCCTGCCCGAAAAACCTTTACCCTCCCCGAAAAACCTTTACCCTCCCCCAAAACCTTTTGTAGACCCTTATGTATCCATTTAAAGTATATTACTGAAGAATATATCTTGACAGAAAATGTACATCGTATATTGCCTATAAAACAGCATGGCCAATTTGTAAAACATGCTACAAAGCAGCAGGAGTTGCTATGGTTGGAGGTAGTTACATTGTGTTAACAAGGGCGGGAGTTGCTATGGGTTACCAGCAGTTACAAAGTTACAAAGCATGGGAGCTGCTAGAGGGTATAAACAGTTACATTAGATGCTTAGAACAAAACAAGGGAAAGTGAGTCATTAGTCAATTTCAAGTACAGTCCACGCAGCAAGCATGTTTACAGAAGCAGAAAAGAGAGGTGTTTAGCCTTTTGGATGAAAATTCCTCTTCAGTAGAATCAGTAGACTTTGTTATGCCAAACATTGTATTTTGGGTACCTTAAAATATATTATTAATATGATATAAATTGAGAGTCCGAGTTTGTTTTTCTATATCATTGCAATTAATTCCAGTGGTTAAGCATTCATTGTGGTGGAGTTTTCATCTTAAGAAAGCCAACTACACTCCTGCTAAAAGCAGAAACATGGCAAATCTTCAGTGAAGGGGCCAGCACCTCTCTCAACCTCCCAGGAGCTGCTTTAATGAACTAAGGTGATTAACAATAGAAATTATGATATGTTAAATGAGATGGGAAAATTGCCAGTAGATGTTTCCTTAACCAAAATATGACTCAAATTGTCGTTAGTCCAGAGTCGAGATAGAAGAATTTTAGGATCTTCTCTTTTATATTTGCAGCAAGGAGATAGGAAAGAAAATGACAAAAGAATTTCTAGGGGCAGAAAATCATCCAAAATATCTATATTCAGCAAAATGTCCATTAAAATGCCTGGAATTAGCCATATTAAAGTTTTACTGAGTCTAACTAAAACTAAGAGAGAATTTTGGTACTTAGTTGCCTATTATCTTTATAATTCTACTGTGGATAGTCTCTAAAAGCATTTGTTCGACATTCTGCAGTTATCATTCTTTTAGTTTATTTTCTTAACTTTAATTTTATTTTTTATAAATAATTAAAAATAGGAATAGTATAAAATTAGAAATATACAAAGGTATACATACATTAAAA
>NW_011888848.1:315140-331494 GCF_000151845.1 Pteropus vampyrus
ATTAATTAATATGATACCAATTTAATACCTGCCTTCATGAAGTTTACATTTTAGTAGCTTGAGATAGACCATAAACAAATTAACCATATAGTATGCATTTGTCATTTACATATGTAGTAGATCAGATAATATGTGCTATGGAGAAAAGCAAAGCAGTAAGGCTTGGGTAGAGTTGGGGTAGCTGGAATGTATGATTTTGCAGGGATGTCATGAAAGTTAACATTTGAGCAAAGACTATAAGATAGGGTGAACTGTGCAGGTTTTTTAAATACCAGGCTGAAGAAAAGGCCTGTGAAGGAGCATGTCTGATAAAGGGCCAGGGTGGCAGGAGCTGATGAGTGAGGGGACCAGTAGGAGGAAAAGATGCTCAGTAAAGAGTTGAGGAGGAGCTATATAAACATTTAATCATAATCAGTGTATTGAGAGTATAGAATAGGCAGTCAAATATAGTATTGGTGGGGCAATCAGTGGCTACGGTCTTGGAGAAATTTAGGCAATATCTGTCAAAACTTTTCAATATACTTAGGTTTTACCCACCCCTGGGATCACCTTGCCTATGTGTAGTGAAAGGTGCAGGTGCAACACTGTTTGTAACATTGTTTGCAACATTGTTTATAATAGCAAATAATTAAAGGCAATCTAAATGACTTCTAATAGAGCACTGATGTTATAAAGTATGGTACATTGAAGCGGTGGAATACTAATGTAAATGCAGAAAGAATAAGGTCAAGCTCTTGGTGCTGTTATGGGAAGATCCACAAGACACATAGTTAAAAGTGGTAAAAATCAAGGCATTCAATGAGAGAGAGACAGAGAGAGAGAGTGTGTGTAACAAAGAGTAAACAGATAGACCATCCTGTGTTGTTTAAATTTTTTTATTTCCTTTAGGTGCCAATTTCTCCAATGTTAAAAGAGTTCTTACAAATCAATAAGAAAAAAGGTAAATAACTCAATAATAAGGTAGATAAAAGGAATAAGCAGAAAGTTCATAACAAAGGACATGCTTCTTAGCCATTTCTTTCAGGAAATATATGGAAAAAATGCTTAAATGTATTGATAACTTAAGAAATGAAAGAAAACAGCAATGGATACCACTTTCATCTTTTCATTTAATGAAACATTAAAATTTTTGAGCCATCTCAGTGCTAGAGTGTGGAAAAATAATGTTGGTGAAAGTATAAATCCCTGTACTTTTGGGAGTCATTTTGAGGGTCACTTTGCATTTCTCTATTAGCTGTTAAAAAGACTGAGGTATAATCTTGTGCTGATGTGAAAAGATCTAAAATTGTCGTAAGTGAAATCTCACTAATTTAAATTGAAAAACATTTATTTTACTTCATATGCTTAAGCAAATAACTTGACAATAAAAGATTTTGTCTGTCTTGTTCCCCTGAGTATACCCTGGTGTGTTAGCACATAGTAGGTACCCCATAGAGGTTTGTAGACTAACAAATAAAGGAAAATAATACTTAATAAAATGCCCAATATTCCAGTACTACCATCATTCTGTCACATACATTATTGTTTCAGTTTTACCATAAAGGAGAGGAAAAAATGTGCAAATCGCAAAGTTAAGTCTAGAAGTGATTAGAATAATAAAATAAAGCAACGGTGCAGAAGTGAGTCGAGTGTTAGAACTGAGGCTAAGATTTTGTGAGTCACGACTATTTGTTTAACTTAATGTCTTACCCAAGTTCTTGGTCACTAATTGAAGAATTGTTACATTTTCTCCTGGTTCTTGAGGGATAGTGCCCCTGGAATACAGAAAAATGTTAATGAGAGTGGAGTTTTTCTTCCTCAAAGCTGTATTCTTGTTTCAGTAAACAGACCATAATTAGAGTAAATTTATATGTCGATCTCATAGGTGGCACAATATAAATTAGATAGTGATTGGTTTAAAATTTTTGTGATTTTCAAAATGAGGTTAATTAAATTATGGACCACCCATACAACTACATCTATTTCTGTGAAGACGGATGTATATGTACTGACATGGAAAGATCCACCCTTCTATAATACAAAGTAAATTTAGAATATATACTGTGATTGGATTTTCCTAAGTAATACATATGTTACTAAATGCACCCAATCAAAAGTGCAAGAAAATAATGTAATGATTTTCATAAACTATGTATTAAAGCATAATTAACTGACTTGGCAAACTTGATTTTCAGTGAACTCCATCCATGAACTTTGGTTTACCTTTGTGTTTATATATAAAGTAACTGAATATTCAATTACTATTTAAATGTATTTGTTTAAACCTTTCTTTTCCTAGAAAAGGGTTTGCGATTAGATGTGAAAATATTAAGCTCTGATCTCCAGTTCACTTCTCACCTTCACAAATATATATTTGCTACATCCTTTCTTTTTAAAAATTTATTTTAACAGTGAAACGAGGTGCCATTTAGGCTAATTCAACACATATAATAACATCAAGGTATTTTTATATTCTCCACAGCAGATGTATAATTCTCCGAGGTAACTGGCACTCAGGAAATGTTTATTGAATTACTGTTGATTTTCTTCTTAAAGGAAGATAAATTATCTTTAAGAAATATTTTATAGATTATGTTGTCACTATCCTTTCTCCTATCCCAAATACTGTGTAATATTATTTGGCATCTGCTGAAAGTAGAAGAACCAGGTACTTGTGCTTCCCATTGCATATACCAAATTATTTTCCCATTATGCTTCAGTTAGTAACAACATGAGGAGGGAACAAGAGAAGTATATTAAGTGCCTCTCATGTGCCTAAAATGTGTTAGTCATTTACTTCTGAGAGTAATGCTGCAGGGCCAGTGTTATCTTCATCGTGTAGTTGAGGAAGCTAAGGCTCCATTACAGAATTAGTAGCTGTCAAAAGGGTAGGGTTTGGACTCAGAGCTCTCTTTCTGAGAAGCCCTTGTCTTTTCTTCTATCACAGTTTACGCCTTACGGTAGCCAAAATAGTGTTTCTGCTCCCAGTTAGTTACAAATAAGAGATGGACTTCATAGCTGGAGAGAGATCTGGCATATGGTTCTTTATCTTGGCCATCGCAGCACCGTTGCTTCAATTTCAATGCAGTGACAGCGTGAGGCAGAAGTTGGCAGCTAAGGAGCAATTCAGACAGTGTTTGGGTATGATGACAGAGAGAGCTTAAAAAATAACTGGAGGAAAGGAAATCAGATGTTAAATTTTACATTAGCAAATTAATATTGATGACACAATGCCTGGTACTTTTTATATTTCCTTAACTTTACTAAATAAAAGAGGAATTGGTACTTTTAATAGACAAAGTATGTGCCTTGGTATAAAATCGTGGTTGGAAAAAAAAAACTATTTCTGTTTCATTGCAAATGAGGTAAAGAATGCTGTTAGGTCAGTGGAGACAGCTAAGCCCTGTAAAGCTGCTTACTCTGCACTAAGAAACTACAAAGTAAGAAACAGCCCATTATTCCATCTCTAGAGTTATTTCAGGAATGGCACTGGAAAGTTCAGTGGATCCCATTTTAAACAAAGGTCTGTTTGCTTTGTTTTAATCTGTAAAACCATTCTAGATTATGGTACTTTTCACTTCTTTATTTACATGGGAGCATAAGGGTTAAAAGTTACAATTTTTAAAATACCAAAAAGAAAACTGTCTGTTTTAAAAATGAGCTTTACATGGAAGATAAAATGTGTCAACAGTTTATATTGAAGGAGCATTATTTTCTTTACATGGCACTTTCATCTGACCACCCTTGTGGATTTAATATCAACAAGCCAATTTCTTAAGAATTATCACACTTATAGAGGATATTTCTCATCCTGTGGGATTTATCCCACTGTCCAATAACTATCTATTGAATTATCCCACTATTTATTAAGGTTTAAAGCATTCAAGAGAGATAGGTAGATTGTAAATGCTGTCATTCTCTTTTAATGATAAATATTTTGTGTAAGAAGCAAATAATATATAAGTCTCAGAAGTGACACTAGCCACCTGCTTTCTATAGAGTAGTATACTTTCCACAATTTTATCATAGGTTATTATTACTATTAAACTTGAAAGGTCTTATCCATGACACCAGGAAATGTTCCTAATATATATTCTATTTATAAGTATTTCTCACATCTGCCAGTGTTTTGGCTACTTACTTACAAACTAACACAGTCTGATCATGACATAAAAAAGTGACCAACAATATATTAGAGAAGTATATCAACTACTGTGTCATTCCCTGCTGTCTAATACCAGGATTCTTACTTGTGAAGGGGTCATATAGGTTTGACATACCCACTCTGAGAGACAAAAAATTGTCTTTGCCAATTTGGAAAAGAAAATTTTGAAAGAACCAAATGTTCATTTTGAAATAAGGTTTCTAGGACAGTACAATAGGCGCTTTCCCCTTCACCTAAAATTTTCTGAAATGTTTTTAACCATCTAATACACACACACTATAGTGACCTAGTTTTCTCAATCCTCACTACTTACAAGTGTGATCTGAGTGTGGACCAGCAGCATTCTGGGGAGCTTGCTAGAAATGCAGCATCTCAGGCCCCTTCCCGGACCTAATTAATCAAAATCTGCATTTTAACAAACATCTCTGGGTGTTTCATCTGTTCGAATATATTCACAATTGAGAAGCTGATAGCAGGAATCACTCACTGCCTGACAGAAAGGCCGAGCATGGCACTATCTGTATTTTCACTAAATGAATTCTCTTTCTCAGCTTGAGAGAATCCTTTACTCTTTTCTAAGGGGAGCTCCTGATCCTGGGTGGTTGAGAGGTGAGGTTTGGACAGGTAAAGGTTTTACAACCCTGATGGTGTGACAATGGCAGCTGTACAAAAATGCCAGGGAGATAATTGCTGAGAATCAATTACGGCAGCTGAGTTTTTCTTCAGCAGTTTCCTCTTTGACAGTGCCTTCTTCATGTCATGGTCTGCAGAGAAGGATCCACAGTAAGGAGTGGGATGACATAGATGTGACCCTTCGGCAGTCTCTAAAGAAAGCTGGTTCTTGCTATAGTGGGATCCAACTGGCATTAAGCTTTCAAAATATTTTGGGGGGATGCGGGAGGGCCAAAAACCAAATCAATAAGTCAACTGTTTAGAATTGAATACTTTTCATATGAATAGTCATTTTACTGTTATCCTGTTTGAGACAAACCTCCCTTTTACCACTAGGATTTCCATATAGTTTAAAATTTAAAGATGTTTATAGTTTCAAGTAATGACTTCTTATCGTTGACTGCTACAACTTCTCTAATAAGGTTAATATTCATTGGCTGATGACTAAATGTGTCCTGCACAATCCATTAAGTTAATCTTCACAGTACTCATAGGTAACGACTCTTTTCTCCTTTTTACTGGTGAGGAATCTGAGAGACCAAGAAATAATTTGCCCCAAATTATACAGCTAGTAAGTGGCAGAGGCAGATATTAAATCCAGGATTTCTCAGTTAAGGATTCCTCTTAATTTTGACCTAGATTGCTTTCTAGACTTCCTTATGGCCCAGAAGCACTGTCTCTTATGAATGAGTAACTATATCAGATCTCATCATTATGGCTCTAATTAGTAAAAATACCTTTGGTAAATATTTACATGAATCTTGACACATCCAAGCACTTATCCTATTGGTCACACCCAAATACTGATCTTGTTGGTGACTCAATATAATAATAGTATTAGAAGGCCTAAAAAAAAATCTCTTTCCATGTAGAACTTACGCAACTAAAAAGTATAAAAATTCAGTTAAGAATTTTAAAGCACCATTTTAAAGTTATATATTTTTATTTTTAAAGTATCAATATATATTATTGCAAAATAATAAATGTGTAGAAATGAAAGGATCATAAAATGACTGAGTATCCAAAATCATTTATTAAAGAATATCAAGAATATTCTGCTTTAAAATTTTTTTAACAGTTTTAGCTTTTTAAAATGTGTATTGGAGGATTTTTGAAAATATTTACTTAACTTTCCTTAATTATTGACAGCTGATAATGAGTTTGAGCCTCCCTTTTGCCTGACAAAATTGTAGTAATGTACAATAATATGGAAATGAGCCAGCACGTTTGGATATTTATAGGGAACCATCAAAAACAAATCTGTATCAATACATAAAGCAAGGAGTCCAAAGTGTATAAGAGTTTAACTTTTGCTACCTATGTTCAAGTTTGGCAGTGCAGGCAATGAGAACTTAAATGCATGGATTTTCAAGGTTATTTTGGAAGTATATGAAGTTTAATACAGAAAAGGAGAGTTTTCACTCAGATTGCTACTTCTCAACAACACAGTTGCTCTCTTTGGCTTTATGATGTACGTGTTTAAAATAAATAAATAAAAACAAGAATTTATTAAGAATATAATAAGCTCTCTAAAATCTATAATATTTAGTCTTTTAAAATAATATATTCATTTATCAATTTTGAGGTTGCTTATAACATATTCTATGTAAATCTTTTCTAAATGGAGATTTTTCTTATGTAGGCAGGTAAATATCAGTATTAGGAAGACTCTAACAGGAAAGTAGAAGAAAGTGGTTCAGATAGAATTCAAAGCCCTGTTTTATTCCAAAATCTTTTTTCTGTCTCTAATAACTGTATTTTTCTATCTCATCATCACCCTGATTTATGATAACCTAGAGGTGGATAGACTGATTCACCTCTTTTCCAAAACCAAATCAGAAGCCCTAACTATGGTAAAATGCTCAGTTTGGGAATGGTTTTGGCGACGTTCTTAACCATCAGTGTCCTGAGGAGGGGACTGCTGGGCAGGACCCCTTCTGCCTGGATGCATTAGGGTTTCTCACCTTGTGTACTAGAGGATGGGAATGAGTGGCTAGGAAACAGTCCTTTCTTGGTCCTAGTAGGCTGGCTGGGGTTTGTATCCCCTCTTTATTCCTGCCAGTCCTGCTAGCTAGGTTCTGGGTTCTGTGTCCCTCCTCATGCCCGGTCGGCTGCCCCGTTTCTCTCCACCTTGAACCACACTAAGTTCCTCCTCCAGCTGACACAGACCCTCATGCATTACAGTGTGCTGGACACCAGCCTACTCAGATGAGGATCTTAACACACTTCTGGGGGCTTGTGCTGCAAATGAGAGTGCGAGTCAGAGAGGTGACAAGGCAAGAAAGGTTTCCACAACGGGTGGATTCTGGCATCTAAAATCAAATCTTTTGAAGTGCTGGGGTTTCCCATCTTTAGCAATGTGTTTCATGGCAGACCTTCTCTTCGTAGGGATTGCAGTTGTTCCATTTGGAACTAGCTCAGTTCTTCAAAGCAAGGAGAGCCTGTTGGAAGAGTTAACTACAAATTGTATTTTTGTTGGTAAGGGTCACTCCTATGCAATACCCAAACAGGGAGACATTAACTGCATCCGTCCTGGCTCACTGTATTATAATTAAGGATCCTTTCTGCAGATTAGGTACCAGTGTATGGCTGGAAAGAGGGAAGCCACAGTTGACTACTGAGGAAGGACCACGTGAGTCAGCTGCACTCGTAGGCTCATCCCTCACCATCGGTTGGTTATTCAGGTTCTAATAGAGAAAAGGGGGTATTTATATAAATTGTTATGTTCATCATCAAAAATATTGGAAATGGACATAAGCAAATATGATTTTAATGTCATAGTATTATATTATATGGATATACTGTAACCATTGTGCCAAGTTTATTGATTTACAGTGAAAGAGAGCCTTTCCAGTATCTAAAAATAGTCATAACTACTTTCCATGGCTCTTTATTTCTTGTGAAAGTACCTACATAAGGATAATGAATTTGGATGGAATCAAAATGCAGGGAACTACCTAATTTTGTGGGTTATTTGATCTATAATAGAAATTGACAGGCTATGTATAACTATTATCTAGTGGGTCATAGAGAATGCCCGTATATGACATTCAATATTTTTGTTTTGAAATTGCTGTCAGTTCTTTGACTTAAATTTTCCTCAGGACTATTCTTCTTACATTATGAAAGTGACTAATTTTATGTTCCCGTTGTAATTGTTGCTGTTGTTTTTTTTTTATTAGAAAGCTAAACTTTCTAATAAAATGTTGCTCAAAATTTAATGTGCATCCAAATTGCCTGGGAATCCTGATAAACAGATTCTTTTTCAGCAAGTCAATATGTAGTAATATAGATCCTTATTCTTAGTTGATGCTGGTTGTCAATACCCTTTGAGTAGCAAAGCTCTAGTCACCCTAAGAGATGGCTGACATTCCTTGGAATGGTTTATTTCTATACAATCCAGCTCTTTTCTTCTGAACCTGTTTTGTATTTACTCTATAAATGCAAAATATGAAATCGGAGTGTGAAATTTCTTTACCTTATCCACAGATTCAGGAGCGTCATTAAAGAATAATTGAACAATAAATGAAGTAATTGGAAGACTTGTATTATATATGTATATAACACAATATACTACATTGTATCACACACACACACACACTATATATATATATAAAAGTTATTGTAAAGGTAAGTGAAAAACAGCACTGGAGTCTAGTTTGTATGAAAATCTCACTTCTATTTATTTGAGCTGACGTTGATGAGATAGATATGCCAGCTCTATCAATGTCAGATGAGGTCATTTGTTTTTGTATTTTAATAATGCATCCATGACATATCCTGGGATCAGGAGTTTGATGTCTCTCACCAACACTGTGGTCTAGGCTACAGTAACTACTGACTTGATAGGCACATGGTAGAGAGATAAGTTGCTAGCATTTAATTGGTGGTTTTGATTTTGAAGTCCAGTACCATGCTATTAAACACAGGCCTGGGAATTAGTAAGAAGAAGGTAACTCGACCGTGATGTGTGCTACAGGTTCCAACACCACAATTTCCATACCATACAGGTCGCATGGCTGCAAGCCTGTTCCTTCACCTTTAGAACTAGTATGATAACATCTGGGTGGTTATGTTTTTACAATGCAATAGATTAAGTGAAAGCCCATTGAATAGTGATAAGTTTTTTAAAAATAAAATACACTTACAAGAAAAGTGCAGATCTTATACTCACAGTTTAAACTATTTTCATACAGCAATTTATTGTTTCTCTGGAAATGAAATTCTTGAGACAGGAAGTTATTTCCCAGGGAAGTGAGTGTAGCCAGCACTGTAACACTGTCACAACCCATTGAGACTTGCATTCCCTACTTGCCATAGCAGAAATAGTAACTCTGGGAATGTAATAACTTATTCTGTGGGGAAAGTTTAAAAAAAAAAAAAGAAATTGGTTAATATTGGAATGGGAATAACTGATTTGAGCAATTTAATCAGGAGGTATTCCTTTGAATATCAAAAATTCTGTTAGAGAAAATAGGTACTCATTTCGGAATCAGTAATCTTATGATATCTGAATGATAAAGCATTACTCCAATGAGGAAGAAATTGGACAAGAAGCAAAAGTACTTCTCTAATCTTATCAAGTTTCCGTTTTGGTTGTCAGACTGCCAGCGCTACTGGGCTGTGGAACACAAAAGGCTCTGGCACTTGGTAAGAGCTGGAAAGAAACCACAAGTACCACCAGTTGTACATGAATGGACAAGGACAGTAACAATCATGGCTCATAGGAAACTTTCCCACACCCATGCTGCTGCTGCTGCTGGTATTTGAGCCACTGAAAGAAATGTGGGCAATTGGGGTGCATTGTTGCTGGTTCAGAAGTGGACAAAGGGAAGATGATCAAATAGGTAGAAGCAGCTTATGGAGAAGTTGTGAAGTGAAGCTACTCAGGCAGGGCTACACTATCTAGGATAGTCATTCTACTTCAACTGGGTTCTCCCACTCCAACTGACTTTCTTATATTTTTAAAAATTTTGCCTGAAATTCCAAAAGCACTGCAAGGTTCTTTTATACTAATAAAACACTAGTACTAGTAAACACTAGTATTTAAACTAGTAAAACACTAATACTAATAAAGTTTAAATGCTTTTATAAGGATCCCAGCAAGTCTCAAGACAAGGGCCACTCCCCCACTCCCTCTGGGTACTAATCAGTCATCTGTAGAGCTTCTTCAGATCTCTACCACACCCCACCCATCCCCAGATCTTCTGATGTACCCTTTTCTGAGTATGTGGCCTCACTGAAATGCTGTTTCTCTTGTATTCTTCAGGTACATTGTGGGCATCCTTCAGATGTGTTAGGGTTGAATATTAGAGTTACCCAGGCAGCTTTTTAAAAACACCAGTGTCCCAGACCTTATCCCAGAGAAATCAGATTGTTTAGGAGGTAGCTTTCAAATATATTTTTTAAAACTCTAGGTTATTCTTATGTGCTCTCAAGACTCAGAACCATGCACATTTAAGATTAAACGTGAGAACTGTCAGTTATTCATTCTTCAGAGTGAATCAATTCCTATGGGCTGAGTTTTTCCCAAACTAAGAGTTATGAGAATGAATATGACATTTTAATGCTGGTGGTGGGGCATAAAGAAACAAATATTTTAAGAGTCTAAGTTGGAATAACAGAACTTAGTTTAGGTCACTATTTCATTCAAACTAAATTGTAAGCTCTTCAACTAGGTCACAAACCACTTGCAGAAAGAGAACCGAAGGCTTTACATTCTTCACATACTCTCTTTTTCCTTTTATTTGGTTAATAAAATCAAATAGGTTTCAAGTGTACAATTCAATAATACATCATATGTATATTATACTGTGTTCATCACCCGAAGTTAAATTTCCTTCTATCACCATACATACTCTCAATAAGTTGTTAAATATCCCTTTGCATGTTATCTATTAAGATCATAATTAAAAAGTTTATCTAAGGAATATTAGAAAAACTGGTCATTCTGGAGGAGTTTATTATTTTTATGGTGCTCAAGAGATGACCTTTAAAGGTAATAAAAGGATATGGATGGTATTATTCATGTTTTGTTAAACTTTAGGTACCTCTTGAAGACTTTAATATATTTATTTAAAAATATTACCCTTGGTTGCAATTAACAAGTAGTCATTGAAGGCACTTGGGCAGTAAAGACATGCTTAGTATCACTCAGACATTGCTAAAACTTTGAGTATCTGTTGATAGCTTTAAGAATTTATAAAAATACTAACTCTTGGTTACAATTAAGGAGTGCTCAGAATTGAAGTCAGAAGAACATCCGAAAAATTAAAAAGAACTAGCACCTTAGAGTCAACATTTGTTCTTTTTTACCAGTATAAGTGATTGTGTTTGGTTGAGATTTGATACTTGAGTTCACAAAAACTTGGAAGTGAACAGGATGCAGCTGGTTGTTGTGACTTAGAAATAAAGACTGACCACAGGCTTCCTCTGGAAGGAAAAGAAATGAAAAAAAAAAAAAAAAGACCCAGCTTTTCCACCTTGCTGTGAACCACAATCAAGTTTGGGGCTTATAGAAAGATGTTAGCCCTGTTCATCCCCAAAGTGTGGGGAAAAAGGACATGAGTGAGCCCAACACTCACCCAGTGCATGAGCAAGTGAGGCAGACCCATCCAGGGCAGCCAGGATTAGGGAAGTCACAGATAATCCCCACTTGCTGGAGTGTAGGGGATGCAAACAAACATGGTGGCACATCTATCCCCAAAGGTGCTTAATGACAAGTTTAAGGGGCAAGTTAGGTAAGGCGTTCTGCCAGGGAAGGGAATGGACAGGACAAAGCCATATGAAACACTTAGATATTACAAAATAGCTTATAACCGATTGGTAGGTTTTGAGATTCTTTGCTCTGAAAATTCAGCAATAGTAGAGATTGTCGCATTTCTGTTGGGGATTGTTACCTGCTGAATGACAGGTTTGGTCAAAGTGAGAAGGTGGGGTGGGGGAGGGGGAGAGTTAATTTAAGAACCTGAAAAAAATCTTAGACAAAGCTCACTTCTACTTAAAAATTATGAGTTAAAACACTGGATAGAGTGGGGTCAGTCATGGAGCTGTTCCCAGTGCTTCCAAATGCCTTCTCAAAAGATATGTAAGAATAGATATGTAAGAGAAAAAGTCCAGGTCCAGCTGAGCAATGAGAAGGTTTTTTATGAGCACGGTTATTCTCTAAAAATGAATCTCTAAGCCGAAAAAAAAAAATCATCTTTAATAGGCAAAAATACTGTGGAAAGAAAAAAAAAAGAAGGAAAGGAGCGTCACTGAGCTCATATGATTATCTACACGTGTCTGCCTATTGCTTAAAAGTAAAATATTGACAGCCCAGAGCCCCAAAGGGATAAAAATGTATATCCAGTTCTTACTCAAGTAAAAATGTATTGGGCTCAATTCCAGAGAACATTCTTGGATTTGACTTTTTTTTTTTTTTTAGCTCCCTAAATTTAACTAGCCGTTTTTTGTTTTTTTTTTTCTTAAAACCAGGCTTTCATAAAAACAAAAAAGTTTCTTCACTTTGGTGTTTATTTTCTAAATTTAGAAAGTTTAGAAAATTTTCACTCACAAAAAAGTAAGCCCCTATAATCTCACCTTTTTTCCTTAAAATTTACAAGAAGCGAAAGTTTCACTCCCTCCAACGCTGAGAGAGAAGAAGTTTTTCTAAAATACTAGAGATGTTTATCTATATCTATGTATCAATGGATATATTCTTATCACTATAATTAAAATGATTTAACTTAATGTAAATCTTCATTTAAAAAGATGGAACACTGTTCTTGTTTTAGGTAGTCTATTGATGTTATCATATTTTTAGTTTTATGTGCTTAATCTGTAAGAGTTTTTGGATTACAACACAATTATTCAAGTCATGGCTGACTGAAGGCACATAAATGACAAACAGGTGCCTTGGGACACATACTTAAGAGCTCCTCAAGACTCTATTTTTATAACATACATGCCCCACCTCGACTATGTCTTACTCACAAAGTGACTATTTTTCAGCTCCTTACACAAACTGAACTCTAGTTTTCGGGCTTTCCAGTATGCAGTTCCTTCTCCCTGGAATGTTCTTTCACTCAAGGCCGGCTCTTTCTCATTTTTGTGATGTCAATTTATGTGCCAACTCTTCATGAAGACATTCTCATCCTCCATCTAAAAGAGCTCCCCTCCCACAAACATTGTCTCTCCCAGAAGTAATTTTCCTTCAAAACACATCATAGTGGTAATTTTTGTTTGTTGGTTCATGTCTGTCACTCCTCTACTCAACAGAATGAGCTCTGCGAAGCTCACAGAGTCTATCTTTTTCAGAACTGTATATCCAGCACCCAGCATAGGGTCTGGCAGATAATAGATGTCTAATAAGTATTTGTGGAATTAGTGAAGTACATATGTCATTGGCCCAGATCCATAAACATTATATTACTAGCTTGCTGTACAACCACGAGGCCATGAAGAAAGAGAAGGTTGCTATTTGATTGGTTTTTATGAGTCATGTTTTACCGAATTAGGTTACTAGTAAATCCCTAGTGAAATAGTTACATCAGTAGTAAATTACAGAGCATGTTGTATTGCTGAAATAGGACACTGCTCTTGAGAAACCCAATCATTGGAGGCAAGGGTGTTGCTTAATGCATTTCTGTAATGACTAGAGCAGAAGTCAAGTGGATGGAAGAAAGAATTGCACTCTTGAGCTTAGATCTGCTATTTATTAGTCATTTATTAGTTAAGTTCTTAAGATCCTGTTGTTTTTAATCTGTAAATGGCAATAATTTCATCTCAGGAATAATATAGGTGATACATGAGATAGTTAAACCCTACCATATTTATATAAATAAGTGTGCGCAATCTTCTTATTTTGAGGTTAGTGAAAGGGGAAATCCTTGCAGCTAGCTGGCTGGGAATTCTGAGTCTCTGTGAGCCCATTGCCTATTGTGTTATTTCTACAAATTTGTTACTGCCCCAGAGTGGGTTGTCTAGGAGTTTATGTAATGTTAGTGAAAGTGTTGTGTGATTTTCCAAAGGGATATATAAATTCATATACTACATGTATATAAATTCATATACTAATAGTATATATTACTATTATCATAGAGTTAAAAAAAACAAGATTCTATAAATAGGAGTTAAAAAAACAATAGATTCTATTAATAAGAGGAATCTGTTAATAGTGACTGTTAGATTTTACCTTTTTTAGTTTAGGTAGACTTAAAAGAAGCATGAACTTAACTGACATGGGTAGAACATCTACAGTAAAGTCAAAAAAAAGGTTATAAAAGCTAGGATAGTTGCTAATGCTTCATAGGAAAAATGTGCCCTCCGCCAGGTAGTGGAAAGTGAGTTTGCTCCATTTCTGCTTGACTTTTACCTCTGATTTCCCAACTTTACCCCAAAGAAAGTTAGTCATAATGGTGAACTTCCTAAGAGCAAGCAGCTGTAAAGTGAGGAGTCACTAAAGGCAATCAGCCAGTAATCAGGTTTACACTTAACCAAGATAGATTTAATCCAGACTGAGTCAAAGAATCACTAAGTTCTAGTGCCAGAGGCAACTAAAATTTACTCTTATTAACCCAAAAGTCTATTCCAAAGTCTTCTAAGACAACCAGAGAAGTTAGTTTTATTATACTTCTTGACCTATATATATAAGTACCAAACCATAGAATTTTCACAGATGCCAAGCTTTGATGTGTATACTTATTGCCATGGTGCCCTTGGCCTTCCAAGGAAGGGAATAATTCTGCATTGATGTGAGTTCACAGGTCTTTCATTGACAATCTCAGAAGATACCTGGACGTTTCTCGAATAAAGTTTCCTATTTAGGCCTCTATTTCTTCTAAATTTTCACCTTTTCTACTCTTCTCTCAACTTCTCTATGTGCTCTATATTAGGATATAGTTGGACATGGTGTGGTTGTCATGTAGCTGCTAATTGTGTTAATTCAGTCTCAAACAACAGCTTTGCAAGTAAATTAATGTGTGAGGACCTGAAACACAAAGGTAATGTGAGACTCAGAAAACCAAAGCTGACCTTGAGCCAGCTATTCAGAGGGTAAAATAATGTTCATTGTGTATATTGGGTGCAGCTGGTGTAATTAGAGGTCATTGGCAGATCTTACCAAATTAGTTATTCTGGGTAAATAAGAAAATATTTATAAAGGTTCTGTTAAACAACCAGCTGACAGTCTTATGGGAGCTCCCTTGTAGGTAACTAAATGCTTTTCTCTTGCTGCTTTTAAGATTCTTTGTCTTCAACCTTTCATATTTTAATTATGATGTGTCTTGGCCTGGGCCTCTTTGGGTTCATCTTGTTTTTTGGGACTCTCTGCACTGCCTAGGCTTATATGTCTATTTCCTTTACCAGGTTAGGGAAGTTTTTTATTATTATTTCTTCAAATAGGTTTTCCATTTCTTTCCCTCTCTCTTCTCTTTCTGATATCCCTATGATGCGAATGTTGGTATGCTCGATGTTGTTCCAGAGGCCCTGTAAACTATCATCATTTTTTTAGATTCTTCTTGTTGCTGTTCTTATTGGATGTTTTCTGCTACCTCATCTTCTAACTTGATGATTTGATCCTCTGCTTCATCCAATCTACTGTTAATTCCTCCTAAGATATGTTTCATTTTAGTTACTGTATTTTTCATTTCTGACTGGTTCTTTTTTATGTTTTCTATCTCCATTTTTTATGTTTTCTACCTCTTTGTTAAAAGTTCTTATTGAGTTCACCTACTTTTCTCCTAAGTTCATTGAGAATCCTTAAAACAGTGTTTGGACTCTGCATCTGGTAGATTGCTTGTCTCCATTTTGTTTAGTTCTTTTTCTGGAGCTTTGTTCTGTTCTTTCATTTGGGACATGTTGCTTTGTCTCCCCATTTTGGCTGACTCCTATGTTTGTTTCTATTTATTATATAGGGCTGCTATGTCTCCTGGTCTTAGTAGAGTTGCCTTATGTAATAGATGTGCTGTGTATCCAAATGGCACAGTCTTCTCTGGTCACCTGAGCCAGCGCTCCATGTATGTCTCTTATATGGATTGTGTGTGCCCTCCTGTTGTAGTTGAGTCTTGGTTGCTGTTTGCTCATCAGTGGGAGGGATTGACCCTCGAGCTGATGGGTTGTGATGACTGGCCATGACCAATGGAGGAGCTGTTCTGTAGGAACTGACCCTACAGAGTAGGATTCGCGTTAGCAGTGTTCTGGTGACTGCCCTGTCTGCCCTTTCTAAACCTGTTTGTGGGAATTCTACCCAGAACTATCACACAGCCCTTAACTTTGCAACTGATCGAACTTAAATCTGAAACTTAAAGTATTTTATTTATGTGTCTATTCCTAATTCAGGAGTCTCAGCTCCAGAGAAAACGTCTGAGGGCATTCATGGTATGTCAAAAGTGAAAGAGAAATTTGAGATACTGACTAGAAAATTAAGACTAAAATAACACTTAGAATTTAAAATATCTAGAATCCTGTGAAACAATATTATTAGAGAAACAAGAATGTGTTGAGCTAAATTTTTTAATCAGTACATCTGTTTGTGAATATACAGTCTTCATGATCAAT
>NW_011888848.1:331544-337099 GCF_000151845.1 Pteropus vampyrus
TGTAGGAACTGACCCTACAGAGTAGGATTCGCGTTAGCAGTGTTCTGGTGACTGCCCTGTCTGCCCTTTCTAAACCTGTTTGTGGGAATTCTACCCAGAACTATCACACAGCCCTTAACTTTGCAACTGATCGAACTTAAATCTGAAACTTAAAGTATTTTATTTATGTGTCTATTCCTAATTCAGGAGTCTCAGCTCCAGAGAAAACGTCTGAGGGCATTCATGGTATGTCAAAAGTGAAAGAGAAATTTGAGATACTGACTAGAAAATTAAGACTAAAATAACACTTAGAATTTAAAATATCTAGAATCCTGTGAAACAATATTATTAGAGAAACAAGAATGTGTTGAGCTAAATTTTTTAATCAGTACATCTGTTTGTGAATATACAGTCTTCATGATCAATACTTTAAGGAGCCTACTATAGACACTTTTCATATTAACTCAGACTTAACCATTTACATTATCATTAATCAATATATATTGTTTAAGTTAACATCTTAACCACATATCTAAGTTTAGAAGAAAAATTCATTTTCTCTTATACTCAGTTTCATGTTTAATTGCAGTTCTTCTGGTGATTTTAATGAAAGTAGAGGTCAGTTCTTTGAAAATCTCATACTAAATTATGGTCAACCGTCTCTCTTCCTGGTTACTGTTGATATTTCTTCACAGATCTAATTTTTCTGAACTTTTGTTCATCTTTGAGGAGCTTCTGAACACTAAGTTGTCTCTGGTGTCTGATGTGGATCAGACCCCTGCAGAAGACAAGCAGATTACTTCACTGTTTTTCCAGGCGGCCTTGGCGAGGTTGATTATAAGAGAAAGAGAGAAAATTAAGAATGCAGAAAGGGAATAGAGTGCTATATTGCAGTCCCTCCATTGGTTGGCCTCTTTCCCACTAAAGCCTTTACCTGCCTCTGAGCTCATCTATTTTTAAATTTAAAAATTTTTGTGCTTTTTCTTCTTCCCTTGGCTACTACCCTGTCGTTTTAAACTGTCCTTATTAAGCTTCATTACATGTGTTTCTGACTCCTCAGATTTGCTAATTCATTTAAAACTTTTGTCCTTCACAGTGCTGACTTTGGCTTTCGAATATACAGGTGCCACTTTGAACCCAGAACACCGTTAACTTAACTATTTGTGCAAACTTGAGTAAGTTATTTAACCTTGCCGAGTTTCTTCATGTGTAAAAGGGGGGTAGTACACACACCTAGTGGAGTTGGTGTGAATATCGAAGGAGCAATCCACATCAAGTTCTTAGCACAGGGCCAGAATAGTCCTAAGGAACACTGGACTCTGTTTGAAGTTAAAACATCTTGTTATTAGGCATCCTCAGATTATTTTCAGTGACTTCCTTGATGCCGTAAGGTGATTCTCTCATCTTCACCCAGTCATATGTCCACATACTAAAGTAGTGTCCTAGGTTCTATTTTCCAGGTCTATCAGTGAATGTAAACAAAAGTAAATGCCTCACATTTTTAGCCTGGAATTCAAAGCCCTAC
The DNA here is from genome assembly GCF_000151845.1 of Pteropus vampyrus. Lineage (NCBI taxonomy): Eukaryota > Metazoa > Chordata > Mammalia > Chiroptera > Pteropodidae > Pteropus > Pteropus vampyrus. The sequence goes on from NW_011888848.1 coordinate 333,049, forward strand.
ACTGTTCTGTCCCAAACTCCCACTTCAGCCTTATTTCTCATGTTATCACTTTCAAATATAGAACGCTTTTATCAAACTGGGATAATCCTCATTCTCTGGACAGTCCCTGTCTAGCTCTTGTTTCATACTCTTCCTTCATTCCGGAATGTCAGAGTCCTGATCTCCACCATTCCCTCTCCTGCTATGGTGTAGGTCCTACCAGAGGCCTGGTTCTCTTACAGCCTGAAGTAATCACTGCATCAGCTGACTTAGCATAATTTTTAAAATAATTTTATTGTGATCAACCATGTTCTTCCATGTGTGATCATTCCTACTAGTTAATAGGCTGAGGGCAAGAAACGGTTTAATGCCTTTGTCCCCCACTGTGCTTAGCATGGTGCTTGACAACTGCTAGGTCTCAGTGATGGAGTTCTGAAGGAAGGAACACATTGCATGATCAGAACTAGGTATCAGTTGTGAAGTCAAATATGTTCTCTTTAATTGTTTAAAACATGTATTTCCATATATTTCTATTTAACATATGAGAGAGGCCTTTCCTCACCACCATACCTGATAAAGCCCTATCACTCCTGGCCACTTGCCATGTTTAGTTTCTGTACACAGCACGCATTACTACCACATTGTTGGGGGGCCTTGAGTTATTTGTTACTTTCCATGTCTCAATAGATTGTAGGCTTCATGAGCTCAAAGACTTCATATTTTTAACACTTGTAATCTTTAGCAAAGCTCAATAAGTATTTCCTGAATAAGTGAATGGATAAATGAAATAATTGCAGGATTTACTCTGTTATAATTTCTATTTTTCTAAAGCTATATAAATAAGCTTTCTAATTGTTATTTTGAAGGTTTAGAGGTTAAGTTTTTAGAGTAATTTTAAGTAATGGATACTCTTCTGGGGACAGTGTCTAGAAGCATTTAGCGTGGTCCAGAGTTTGACATATCATCGCAGGCTCTCCTGCAATATAGCCTCTAACAAAACGGAGCTATCTAGAACCTCAGTAATAGAATTGTTTACCTTTATACCAAGAAGTTTGAGAAAGCACCAAAATCCACTTGTAGCGTGTGTCCAGGCCGACTTTGAGGAGTTTGTGCTCTGAGATCTAACATTGTTATGTCTAGAACAAAGAAACATGCCAGTGGAGCCTGTGGTGGATCCATGACTACTAAATGTGGCCATGGCCAGATCAAGTGTGCTTTCATTATTGAGGGCTAGAAAATCACTGCAAAAGTGCTGAAGGCACAGGATCATAAAGCTAAATAAAAATATGAAGCTTTTTTGAGTAATAAAAAATCAAAAGCCTTATTATGTTAAAAAAAAAAAAAAGGAAGGAAGGAAGGGAGGGACATTTAGTCAGTGCTAAGTAACTGTGAGATGCGGTTTCTCTAAAGTATATTCAGAGCCCAGAAACATTTTAGTTTACTTTGGTGAGTTTAACTGTTTCTTTCCTGTCTTAATTTTCTTCTTTCCAAAATACCAAAAGAGTGTATTGGGAAATAACTGCTTCTCTTCGGCCTAGGAATTTACTCCCTAAAGAGATGTGGGAGATAAATAAAGAGTTAAGCAGAATAAAAGGTCAGAGGATGAGAAGGTCATGCTGCCAGGCCTTTGCTCCCCTTCTCCACTTTCCTCTCAAGCTCTGGTGACACTCTAAGCCCCATCCTCCCTTCCTCGCCTCTTTCTTTTGTTTGTCCAAGTGCAATAATAACAAGTGGTTTACATACGAATTCACTTTCTGTTCACACTTTACAGAGTATAATATTTATAAGGAAATGGAAATGCTTTCTCTATGCTTTCAAAGTAGGATGAGGCAGTCAAGATTTGAGGTTTATCTGCACAGCGCCGGGTACCCAGGAGACTTCGGTCAATATTTGTTGAAGAAATGAATGAACCATTCACAGAAGAGGCGCTGATAGGCCACTTCAGGTCCTAGTGGGACTTTCCTTATCAGTACTTGTGTGACTTGAGTCCTCTGTGACACTTGGCCCTCTCTTTAACCTTTTTTTCTTTTACACTCCTTGGTTTTCTTCTTAGATCTTTTGGTTATCTCTTCTTCTTTCCTGTTTGTTACTTTTCCACTTCCCCCTTAAATGGTAATGGCCCCTCCCAGCTAGGCTCCACCTTGACCCTCAGACTATACCCCTTGGATGACCTTCTTCATGTTCGTGACTTCGACTACCACCACCCAGACATGGATGCCTTCCAAATAGATATCTTCATTCAGCCCAGACATTTAAGACCTACACCCTATCAATCTCTTTCCAACTCGACCAGTAAGTTCTACAGTCCTATCAACTATCTTTACTAAATACTAAATGCCACTTCTTTACTCCTCACCCACCAAAGTAACACTAGCTACCAAGTCAGACGAACCAGAAACCCAAGAATCATCACTTACCCTCTTTTTTGCCTCTCTCCCCACATTAAATTGGCGGTTAAGATCTGTCTATTGTACCTGCTCTGTTGAATTCATTTTAGTAAACATAGGGAATGATTATTCTGATGGGATATCATTTTTCAGATCACATTCACCTTGTCTGTCTTCCCCAGGACAGGCATCTTCTTGATGAAAATTGCAGTTACCTGGCCTCTCCACCTCCATCAGGTCACATTCCTCCCAGATAAATGTCCTCCACGTACTGCTGCCTGGTGGGTTTTTTAAAAATTGAATCTAACTATGGCCCTCCTCGCTCACTTAAAAACCTCAGGGGCCTCCTGCACCTTCAGGAGCTAAAAGTAGCTCCGGGAGGGCATAAAAATCATTCAGGATACCACCTCATTCTTACTTCTCCAAACTCATTTCCTACTCCTCTATCCGGTGCTGTGGTCATTCCAGAGTTCTTGTTCAGGCCCCACGGAACGCTTGTGCCACCATGCTTCCTCCCCAAAGCACCTTTTCTCCCATTTTTCTCTGGTTGTCCTCCTTTAGAACTGGTTATTTCTGTAGGAGAATTTCACTTCTGCTTGCATTTTTATGCCTTCTCTTACCCTCTTCATATCTCTCAGGATGTTCGGAAAGCATTGTAAAGTTGTTTACTTATCTATCTCACTAGACTGAGCAGTTTGAGATTTGTGACCCTGGCATCTAAAGTAGTACAGACCAATGTCTCTCAAAGTGGGGTCTGCAGGCCTTCCTATGTCAGAATCACTGCGCTGTTGCTCACACTCACATGCTATTGCCCCCACATAGGACCTACAGAATTAGAATTTCTATTTTTTTTTTAAATAGACCCCCCCCAGGTAATTTTTATGAATATATGTATTCAACAAATGTTTTCAAATTAACAAATCAACTGGAGCCTTTGAGTCTATTTTTCTTATTCACACACACTGTAGTAACTGGGATTTGTTACTGATAATTCTGTAAATACATATCATGTCTACAAAAGGCAATTTAATTTTGCAGGAAAGATTGCCTATACATGAAATGAACTGGGGATTTAGAAATCCTGTGGAAAGTTTTAAGCAGTATAAACAAACAATTTCAATAGATTTAGAAATAATGCACATGACTTTGATTTAAGCAGCCCAAACTGTTCTCCTCGGTCTTCTGGTGAGCATGCCATCTCCCCTCCTGGAACAATTTCTCTCTGTGGGAACACGAACCATGGTGCATGGCATCTGGTTGTTTGTGGGGATTTGAAAATCATTGTGGCGGATATTTTATAAGAGTTTTATTATTTTCAATTTGATGTCCAAGGTGTAGCCTTTACACATAATATAAGAATTAATGATTTAGGAGTCTTCCTTAACTGTAAGAGAGTCTTTTGTACACAAAGAAAACTAAGAAACAGTGCAGCTTGAGCTTCTATATAGGAGTGAGATTGAGAAGTCGCTAATGATCTTTATCATGTCTTAAACTCACATGCTATCGACTTGAACAGAATTGAGTACTCACCTATGTTTATATCTGACATAAATACACATGCACGCACAAATGTAAATTTGTTGTCTTGGATATGCTAAAATGATTAATAGTCATGTGTATATAAACTAGTCTGAAAATCCTAGAGCCTGCCAAACAGGTTTCACTTTTGAATAAGTATAGCTGTT
>NW_011888848.1:337149-351006 GCF_000151845.1 Pteropus vampyrus
ACCAGTAAGTTCTACAGTCCTATCAACTATCTTTACTAAATACTAAATGCCACTTCTTTACTCCTCACCCACCAAAGTAACACTAGCTACCAAGTCAGACGAACCAGAAACCCAAGAATCATCACTTACCCTCTTTTTTGCCTCTCTCCCCACATTAAATTGGCGGTTAAGATCTGTCTATTGTACCTGCTCTGTTGAATTCATTTTAGTAAACATAGGGAATGATTATTCTGATGGGATATCATTTTTCAGATCACATTCACCTTGTCTGTCTTCCCCAGGACAGGCATCTTCTTGATGAAAATTGCAGTTACCTGGCCTCTCCACCTCCATCAGGTCACATTCCTCCCAGATAAATGTCCTCCACGTACTGCTGCCTGGTGGGTTTTTTAAAAATTGAATCTAACTATGGCCCTCCTCGCTCACTTAAAAACCTCAGGGGCCTCCTGCACCTTCAGGAGCTAAAAGTAGCTCCGGGAGGGCATAAAAATCATTCAGGATACCACCTCATTCTTACTTCTCCAAACTCATTTCCTACTCCTCTATCCGGTGCTGTGGTCATTCCAGAGTTCTTGTTCAGGCCCCACGGAACGCTTGTGCCACCATGCTTCCTCCCCAAAGCACCTTTTCTCCCATTTTTCTCTGGTTGTCCTCCTTTAGAACTGGTTATTTCTGTAGGAGAATTTCACTTCTGCTTGCATTTTTATGCCTTCTCTTACCCTCTTCATATCTCTCAGGATGTTCGGAAAGCATTGTAAAGTTGTTTACTTATCTATCTCACTAGACTGAGCAGTTTGAGATTTGTGACCCTGGCATCTAAAGTAGTACAGACCAATGTCTCTCAAAGTGGGGTCTGCAGGCCTTCCTATGTCAGAATCACTGCGCTGTTGCTCACACTCACATGCTATTGCCCCCACATAGGACCTACAGAATTAGAATTTCTATTTTTTTTTTAAATAGACCCCCCCCAGGTAATTTTTATGAATATATGTATTCAACAAATGTTTTCAAATTAACAAATCAACTGGAGCCTTTGAGTCTATTTTTCTTATTCACACACACTGTAGTAACTGGGATTTGTTACTGATAATTCTGTAAATACATATCATGTCTACAAAAGGCAATTTAATTTTGCAGGAAAGATTGCCTATACATGAAATGAACTGGGGATTTAGAAATCCTGTGGAAAGTTTTAAGCAGTATAAACAAACAATTTCAATAGATTTAGAAATAATGCACATGACTTTGATTTAAGCAGCCCAAACTGTTCTCCTCGGTCTTCTGGTGAGCATGCCATCTCCCCTCCTGGAACAATTTCTCTCTGTGGGAACACGAACCATGGTGCATGGCATCTGGTTGTTTGTGGGGATTTGAAAATCATTGTGGCGGATATTTTATAAGAGTTTTATTATTTTCAATTTGATGTCCAAGGTGTAGCCTTTACACATAATATAAGAATTAATGATTTAGGAGTCTTCCTTAACTGTAAGAGAGTCTTTTGTACACAAAGAAAACTAAGAAACAGTGCAGCTTGAGCTTCTATATAGGAGTGAGATTGAGAAGTCGCTAATGATCTTTATCATGTCTTAAACTCACATGCTATCGACTTGAACAGAATTGAGTACTCACCTATGTTTATATCTGACATAAATACACATGCACGCACAAATGTAAATTTGTTGTCTTGGATATGCTAAAATGATTAATAGTCATGTGTATATAAACTAGTCTGAAAATCCTAGAGCCTGCCAAACAGGTTTCACTTTTGAATAAGTATAGCTGTTACAATCTTTAGCCCACATGCTATGTTTGCTTAAAGTGAACTATCCAATTCCTACTGGCTTACTCTTTTGGCTGGTTGTTCATGCTTATAATTGTGTAACTTGAAATCGCCTGTTTGTGTCCTGTTTTTCTGGATAGTTACTTTCCCTCGGGCCACTGTGTCACTTCTGCTTTAGCATCCAGCCCTCAGTCTTTTTTATTTGACCAATCCAGCTCAACTAAATGAGAGTGATTATGGCCAAAATGCCCAAGAAATGTGTGGAGTTTTGTTTTTTGTTTTCCTACTGTTTTTTGGTACCAACAGAGCTTCTGTAGATCAGGCAACATAGCACCTTTATAGAAGGAAGCTATGAAAATGTCACTATGTAAAAACATACATTTTGGAAGTAATGGCTTGCTGTTTCTCACTCTTGTTATTAAATCACCAGGGAATTCCACATATCAAGCAATGAAACTTGATATGTTATTTTCAGAGAAGTTTAAATAGAAATTTAAGGTATTGATTAAGAGTAAAATCAACAGATAGAACCTTAGTAAGTACAGGGATTTTCTTGTTTCATTTAACGAAAGTCCAGAGCACACACTATAGAGCTGATAAGCAGCTCCAGGATGCCGTCAGGAAATCAAGCTCATTTTATATTTCTCTGCCACTTTCTTTTCCTTTCTCTCATAGCTATAAGATGGCTGCTACCCCAAGCATCAGGTCTGTGACTAGGCAAGAAAGAGAAATGCAAAGAAGTAAAACTCCAAAGTGGCATGTCAGCCAAATCAATTAAACTTTCCAAGAGGTCCCATATAGCCACTTCCAAATGGATATCGTTGCCAGAACCCTATCACATGGCCTCCTTAGACCAATTGATAGAATGAAGCTAGGGAGAAAGATAATTATTGGTGGCTGTTCACTCATACCACTATACTCAGATAGCCTCGCTAATGACCCAGTCCATTGGAACTGGGTTCCAATCAAAGGAAAACTGTGGAGCACATCACTTACTATAATGTCTGCACTGGTGTTGTGGCATCTCTTGAGAGACTCAAGGACTTTCTAAGAGATGGCACTAGAGGCATCCTGTTCTCTCGGCTGACAAGGAGAGAGAACAATCCAGTATAGATGCGCCTCACTTGAGAAAATGTATAATACGATAACAAGGTTTGGTCTTTACAAATAATCATTAAATTCCTCTTAAGTAGGGAAGCTCCCCAGATGTTCTCAAAAAACAATTTAGTTTAACAAAAATTGTACACAGTTTTCCTGGAGTAAATCTGTTGCATAAAGCAAGATAAGCCTGTGCTTTAAAAAAAGTTTATCTCACCTCTGAGTCATGGTATAAAATCTTGGTAACTCATGTCACACACTTATCTATCCTCATCAGTGCAACCTTTCTTGGATCTTCAAAAACTTGTTTCACCTGAGCTAAGAATTTATCTTTACAGGTTCTATCTTATTGGCTGGGAATGTGAATGAATGTTTTCTTAGAACTGAAACTGACATTATTGCATACCAGTGATTGACACATGATGGGAGGGAGCCTAATATATTTAAGAGCATGATAAACACCAAAACCAATGAGGAAATATTACATGTTGCTATGTGCTCTACACTCACAGATAGTGTATGAGTGAAATCATTTGCAAAAGGCACCTAACTAACCTCATACACCCATACATAGAATATATGACCATATGATCAGCTACTGTGAAATGATGCCCCCCCGCCCCCCCCCCGCCCCCCCGCAACTGGGAGTGTGCAGACTTGGGAGTTGTCTGTGACCACATCGTTCATACCTTCTCTATCTTCAGCTTCAGGCCCTGCCCTTATTTAAAACCTGTGCCACTCACTGAAGCTCCCACTTTGATTTTATCAGTGAGCAATCTTTAAAATCACAAATAAAAGCATGTTGACTTCATTCATTTAAACTCTTCAGTGGCTTCCCCCTGCTCTTAGAATCAAAAGAAACTTTTTAACATGGTCTGTAAGAGCCCTCATGCTCTTGCTTCCACCTACTTCTTGAACCTTCAGCTCAATACTCTACAACATACTGTTCAGATTTGAAGGTCAAACACAGTCAATTTCTTACAGTTTGTTTGTGCCTTCTCTTTCTTGCCTCTGGCTCTGTTCCCATTCCCCTACTCATCTTGTCTAAATCTGGGTTAGAGTGAATCTTCGTTATTTTTATCGGAGTGTTTTTTTATTATCCACTCCCCCAGTTTTCCATTTACCTGTCTATTACCCCCAAAAGACTTTTTAAAAAAAAAATCTCCAGGCGACAGGAGATGTGTCTGTTTTGTTAACTCTCCTCAATGCCTTGTACACAGTTAGCACTTAATATTCATTAAAATCATTCAATGAAAGAATGAATGAATCACAGTTCTCTTTATTCTCAGACCACATAAACACTTAGTGATACTAATTCAGCAAAATTTGTATCATAAGCCAAAGGCTTTGCAAAATTTTATTAAGAGGTAAGTAAATATCTCTGATCTCTAGTATTAGACTAAACTATCATCCTCAAAGCAATTCCTGAAAAAGTGCATCTGTAGTCTTCTTTTTTTATATGTAAAAATTATATCTTTATATCTTCATAAATAGCTCATTACTTACAAAGAAATGTAAATATGTTATTCCTAGGTTTCAGTTTTTTGTTTAAAGGGTCGAGGAATCTTAGATTAATTTAAGATTAATTTCTGTTAATTTCTCACATAAAGATGAGCTTTAGAAGCTTAGTGAGACATAGGCTTACCTTCTATTGGCCATGGTACCGGGGCAACTCAGTGCATATGTCCTGTCTCTGTTGTCAATATGGAATACAAGAGACTGTTTACCACTTTTCCTGTCCTTTAGTTTTCTTCCCTTATCAAAGTCTTTGCTAGGTGTAATGCACTGATTTTTCCTTTTTTTTTTTTTTTTTTGGTAAAGATGATATCAGCCAGAAAGTTTTTATTTGGTTGTAGGACATAATTTAACTTAATATACATTGCAATTATGTTATCTTTGAGGTAGGAAATCAAAGAATCCAGAGGAATGGTGGTACCTGAAGATATGAAGCTAAATAATCATGATGATCTTGAAGTAGATCTAGCTCAAGTCTAAAAGTCTTCTAAGAATTATAATTACATGCAGACTTTTAGGGTTACTCCTTTTTCTTGATCTGTCCAGGTTGCTCTAACAAAATGCCACAGACTGAGTTGCTTAAGTAACAAATTTTTCTCATAGTCCCAGAGGCTGGGAAGTTCAAGATCAAGGTACTAGCAGGCCCTAGATGGTTGCCTTTCCTCTTCAACCTTTCATGGAGTTTTCTCGGGCCTCTTTTATAAGGGCATTAGTTCAATTCAGGAGAGCTCTGCCCTCATGACCTAATCAACCACCCAAAGGCCCCCACCTCTTAATACTATCACAAAGGAGATTAGGATTTCAACGTGAATTTTGAGGGAGTATGCATAGTACTCATCTAGATTCAGAAGGTCTGAGAAGGAGGAATCTGCAGTCTTAACAAGCACTCCGGGAGCTTCTCAGGTGGACCAGATTGAGAAACACTTAAAATTTGCTGGTGAAAGTCTGTAGTCTGTGAAATTTTGCATAGATGTTAGAGGACCTACACCTCTAGTCCTCTTAAAACTCTTTCCACAGTACCAGTGAGCAAGTTAAAAGGTCGGAGAAAATTGGCATCTATTCTCCCACCATTACCCACACATACACTTCCTCAGGAGGCCTCCAGAAAGCCACCAACGGGACAAAATTAAGTTACTGTAAGTCTTTGGGGTTTAAAGAAACAGCTATACCTTACCTTTGAAGTGTTTACATTTCTGTTTTATGATGACTTCCCAAAACTGAGATCAGGTTATAGTGTCTATAGTGTTATTCTTTGCTCGAAAATTTAAAATTTTATTTCAGCTCATTTAAGCCTCTGTGTGTGTGTGTGTGTGTGTGTGTGTGTGTGTGTAATGTTTTAATAGAAATAGTTGCTACAGTGTATTTTTTCAAAAATTGTCCTAGTTCCTTTTTTAGTTTAAAAGTCATTTTATTCATTTTCATTTGCTTTTTCTGCTATAGTTTTGATTTTTACTGTCCTATTAGACTTTGCTTCTTAATATGTACATTTAGAGAACTATATATTAAAAAGTCACTTGTGTCTTACACCCCTGCTGACTCAGGAAGAAAACTGAAAACCTATTTCCTGTCCTGGTCAGGAATTTCTCTCTCTTTCTCTCCCTCTCTCTCTCTCTCTCTCTCTTTTCTTTTTTGCAGCTTGGACCTAAAATCAATTTGCCATTGAAGCAGAATTAATGTGCTTATAGAAAATCAAATTCTGTCTCTAGTTGGGGAATAATCTTAAAATTTCTTGATGAACTAGATTTAGCTTTTTGTATATTCAAGTTTGGGGTTGGAAGACGAAATCCTGAAAGAACACACTTTATGAGGAAAGATTAAATAAATTTATCTCTAGGGTCAAGCTACTTTAGATCAGTCTTAATTTAAGGCTCTACTATGGTACCTCTTAATCTTCGGTCTTAAAGACCAAATTCACAAGAAGTGGTATCAGACACTCAAAAGTTCTGGGATTTCTTAGTAACTCAGATTTATAATTATCCCCTAAATAAGATTTTGATTACTTATACAAATTAATAAACTTTCTTTGCCATGGTCTAGATCCGTTCATGCTCATTTTTCCTGAATGATATTTATGACTGTGTATAAGTGAAAAGTTACTGAAAGAAGCAGAATTATTGCTTGAATATACCCTTATAGATACATGCTTAAAGGATATCTCAGTATACTGAATTTTCCAAAGACAAAATTAGAGGAATCTGGTAAATTTAAACATTGAAGATAGATCTTGCCCTGCTATTTCTCTCTGCCGATCACAGCTTCTCCCAGAATACCTCACTCCCTCACTTTAAGTCTTTTACTCAAATTCACCTTCTCAAAGGGCCTGCCCTGACCACCCTATTTAAATTGTGATCTCTCGCTCCTCACCTTATTTTCTCTTTACACTGCTTTACTTTTTCTTCTTTCTATAGTATTTATAATTTTCTAACATTCCATATGAGCTATTTATTTTCTTATTTGTTGTCTTTCTCTAGACTTGTAACCTCCATGAGAGCAGGCTTTTTGTGTTTTGTTCACTAATGTATTCCCAGAACCTAGAACCATGCTTGGCACAATAAGTGCTCAATACTTTCCGAATGAATAGTCAGGCGTTGCAGCTGGAGTTAGAAAAGAATATAGGAAGTTAATTCTTCTTTGTACTTCTTTGTGCTGTCAGATGTACAACTTTTCTTCTTTGGGGTGGCTGTGGAAACTAGATAGAAGGTAAGTTTTCAGTGAACATATGCCATATAAATTTCAGCGAATATGACATAAATTGCAGGATCCAGTCAGTTTACACCTCAAAATTCATCAATTTAACAGGAAAAAAGACTCATCATTTTGGTGTTATTCAAGTAAATCTCTGCTTTTGTTTCATCATATACAGTTATGTATAAGAATTCTTGACCACGACGCCCAGGTGCAGTCAGGCAAGCCGCTTTTGCCTATAGTCATACCCACAATGCATCTTTAATGAGGATTTTCCAGACTGATCCACCTCATGATGGACCTTGCCAAAGAGTTTGTAACTGGGAGGAAGATTAAACTCTAAAGTAGAGATTCGATGGTTGGCATCGCATGCCAGTCTTAAGATTAAAGCTTTCCCGATTGGGGCTCCTTCTATCCGCCTTGCAGATCTCTCTCCTTGACTGTTCAGGCGAGTGGAGCTCTAGGTCAGCTGAAAAGCTGAGTTTAGCTCTTGCTGCCCACTTTTCTGCCCCACGCAGCCAATAGGAACCAAATAAGGGTGTTAATGAGAAGAGGAACCTCCCAAACCCTTTTCATAATTTCAGCCCCCTTTGACTTGCACATAGATTCCTTTGGAAGTTCTCTTTTTGTGTAAAGTTCTAGGGAAGTCATCAGCTCAAGGCACAACTGGAAGGTGAAGAACAATTACCTTAAGAACATCAGCTCTTATCTATCCAAAGTAAAGGTGCACTTCTGGTCAAATAGCTGGTGAATAATTGCTCGTGATCAGTCGAGTTCACCCAGTGTCAGGTGTGTGGAATTGAGGGCAGATTCTTGGCCAATAGCTGGTTTGGAATAATCAGATAACGCCATATCTATCCTGCAGAGACCCTTAAATGTCTGCTGACATCAAAGAAGTGATGCCAGTTTTACAAATCTGGGTTCGATCAGACTTTTTGCCTTGTAACCAGGTTTGCTTTTCACCTCCTCTCCAAGGCAGAGCAGCGACCTCACAGTCCTGTGATGTTAACTCCACCTCTGTGACTACATGGCCAACCAGCTTTCAGCTGAGACTTGCTGCAACAAAATTTTTGATTGCAAAATACTGTAAATTGCGAAAAGAATGAGCAGGGTGCAACATTAAGTCACAGCATTCCATGGGCCTTTTAACTGCAGCAGAAATCAGCCAAATGAGTCAATTTTTTTTTCATGCTATCCTAATTTTTAAATGACTATAAAAGGGACCTTTTTTGCTCCCACTTTAAGTAGGTCAGAAAAAAAGAATATCTGCCCATAACATTTTTATAATTTTCTTTTAGAAATACCTAATTTTCTTTTAGAAATATCTAATTTGGAAATATATAATTTTCATTTAGAAATATCTAATAGCCATTTTTTGCTACTGTTCCTAAACATACCGCTTTTAGGTGGACCAGTATTTTTCAGCTCAGTTTAAGAGTGACCTGCATGTAATAACTAAGAAACTTACGTCCTACATCCTGTCTAGGAGTTTTTATAAGAATAAAGGGTCTAGATTATTATTTCACAATGTTACTTCTCTCCATATTCAAGCTGAGATATCTAAATGACTTGTTTTCACAAAGCTCTTGATTACTTTCAGACTTGGATCATGCTATTTAGCTTGTTTATTGCTTTTTAAAGTATTCATAAAAGGCTAATATTAAATTCACAAGAGTTCTAGTAGCATGTATACCTTTAGAATGACTAAACAGGACTTGAAATGCCTTTGGCCATAAAGACCCAATTAGCCTGATTTTTCTATTTGATTCCATTCTTACAATTCTGGGTTTTTTTGTTTTTTTGTTTTTTTGTTTTTGTTTTTCTGATAATAAGAAATAGCATGAGGTACCTTGTATTAAGTACTTATGATGAGTAAGATGCTGCCAGGTTTGATAATTTACAAGAAGTCTGAGAAGTCGGTGATATTTTCCCAGTTTTTTTGAGGAGGACACCGAGGCAGATAAAATGTAAAGTTATTTACCGAAGATCATAGAGCCCATGTGACAGGCAGGATCGAAACTCAGATCTTTTGATTCCAGTAAGTATAATCATGAGTAACTGCTATAGTATCTTCCAATAAGACATATGCAGAAATAAATAGAATAAAATTTGTGTAATTTTATATAATATTCATGCAACCACCACCAAATGCTTGATGTGTTGGTTGGAATTTTATACATTTAAAAATGAAAACTTTTTTAAATTTAATTTTATTATGAAATTTCCATCATTCATTATTAAACTAGTAGTACATAAAAGTAAATTGGAGAAAAGAAGCATGCATAATTTTGCCACCCAGTAATAACTACTGTACATTTGAGGTGGAGGTATTTCTTCTTCCAGTTCATAATTATACCACATCTTGATTTTTTTCTCCCATAGTTATTAAAATCATATATATTTTACATAACTGTAATAAATGTATATAGTCTTTTGAGTGGACATACCATAGTATAATACTGACTCTTAGAGACTTAGTCTACTTTTTCACTGTTGTACTGCAGTGATTATATTGCTTTTCCCGTATTTAAGGTTATTTGCTTTAGACAAATTCCATGAAGTGGAACTACAGGATTAAAAGATGTGAATGTTTTAAGGTTCTTGGGTATTTGTTTTTCCAAGAGATATATCATTTTATCTTCCCACCAGCAAAACATAAGTCACTGTATCTTCACCTGAATCAAGTATTATCAATTTCCTCTTTGCCTATTGGTAAATATCAAATAGTATCTGAGAACTTTCTTTGACTGTAGTATAATAATCCTGAGCAAAATAAATGTTTTATTTTTCATCGGTATATTAATATGTTATTGTGGGCCTTATTTTGATTTCATATTAAGTTTGGCTCTTCACAGAATCTGTCTGGAAATGTATTGGTGAATTTTCAGAGATTCCTTGATTACAGATGAGGGTACAGTTATTAGGTAGAAAGTGTGCTATCATAGTACCAGTCTCACTTTATATCTGTCAATTCCATCTTTTGCTTACTTTATGCAAACAATTACATTGAGAAAGCAATATGTTGATCTCTGGCCACCGAGAACTAAAGAAATTGAATGATGTTTCTCAACATTCCTTGGCACTACTTAGTACAGTATGCTACTCCCGGAGCAGCAGGCATCAGTGGGAACGTGATCCAAAGACAGGTTTTAAAAAAGCCAATTCAGTCTTGGCCATGCCACCCTGAACAAGCCCAATCCCATTTGATCTCGGAAGGTAAGCAGGGTTGGGCCTTTTAGAACTTGGATGGGAAACCACCTAAGAAGACCAGGTGCTGTAGGCATAAAAAAATTTTAAAAAATATGGGGTTGTAAGCTGACAAGGTCCTTGCGATCTGTGAGGTCAACCAAGAGTTGCCTCACCTAAAAAAAAAAAAAAGCCAATTCATATTAATTTGTAGGATTCTTTCATACAAAACAATTCTTGCTGATTAGACTTTAGAGTCGAGTTCGAACTATAGATTCATAGATGACTTAACCATTGGTTATCCTTTTTAGTCTCCCAGTAATATATTTTTTCTCTTAAAGTATTTCCAAATCACAAGATTTTAAAAATATCCAATATATCATTTATCCTTTCATAGGTCAAGAGCCCACTTTAAGGCCAGCACTTGGTATGAGGCCTTGGGCATACGAAGTTGAGTGAGACACAGTTCCTACCCTTTAGGATTATAGACCTCAAAACTATGTGTGAAAATATAAGGAGTTAAGTGCTATAATAGGTATACAAAGCATATATAGTAGGAAAGGGTAATCAGCTTGTCCTAGAAGCAGTAAGGGAGCATCTTCACAGATCAACAAAATGATAAGGATAGGTGGGAAGGGCATTCAAAGTAATGAGAATGGCATATTTAAAGGCAAGAGGAGACAAAGGAGTGTGATGTCTTTTGCAAGTCACAGTGTGGCTGTAGCATAGGATGTTCCAAGGGAAGATATAAGACATGATTCCAGAGTAGACATAAGTAAAATCATTTGGATCATGTAAAAGCATTTGGACATAGTCTGAGAGGCAATGTCAAATCTGTAAAAAATTCCTATAGACCTGTACCCCACCCCATGACATTAATAACATTCCTATTTAAAAAAAAAAAAAAAAAAAGGTAGTTGGAAAATATAAAGCACTCACCTTTGTATTATTTAATGCTCATATTTCCTTATATCTAGTCTTGTGCATGTGTCCTCCACAAACTAGATTTTAGGACCTGAAAGAACAGGAACATTGCATGTCCTTTTGGACGGCTAGAACTACAGAATAAATAAGTCGAAGCGGGAAGTCACAGAAACCTGTGTAACATGCCAAAGATCTTCCAGTATGTCTTACCATTAAGTGACCCAGGGAATGTGGCTGTCAGTATACAAAAAAGTAGGCAAACATCAGACTGGAAAAGGATTTGCTAGCTTCCGGCCTGCAGTGACTTTTGGGGAAGTAGTCTCTGCAGACTTCGACCTCTTAAGGGCACTGTTTTATAATTTTTCTTCAAGTTATTTCTCCCTATTAAAATCAATAGCATTATGAATATGACATAAAGAAAATCCTTTCTTGGGGAAGAAATATATTTTAAGTATAATGATTATGTAGGTTTTTGAATTTCAGAGAGAGCAATGGGATATGAGAGGGAGCTGGTAAAAGCAGTGATAAAAACCACTACTGTTGAAAGGATGACCTGAGAAGTAGTGTAACATCCTAGGTGAGACGACAATGTAGTGGTTAAGCGCACAGGGCCTGACACTGGCTACTTGGGTTTTCATTCCAGCACTGTCACTTAAATCAGTGGATTCCTGTACAAGTCACTTAAACATGTTCCTTAGTTTCTTTGTCTGCAAAATGGGGATCATGGTGGATTCTTTGAGCTGTAAATGAGATATATCTCAAGTACTTGGAACACTAAGAACAGTGTCCGAGATATTGTAAGTGCTCAGTTTAAAAAGTTGTCATTGCTTTGACCAAATTCAAACAGAGCTGTGCATTCCAAGCCAGCCTTCAGCCTGGTGTCTGTCGTGGAGCGCCAAGTCCCAGTACCAGACATTTATGTGCACAGCTGCAACCTGTGGATGCTCAAACACTTAAATGTTATAGCATGTAGGCATCTCAAATTTCTGAAACTGTTTCAAGAATGCTTTACTGAAGGTTGCATTTTAAATAAACACTTGTCAAATCTCTTATTTTTTACTTATTTCTTTTCTTGTGGTGGGAAACCTTTCTGTGTAAGCATAGCTAAGTAAAGAATATTCTTATTCCTAAGTCTTGTTGCTTAGTAAATCACTCTTGACAAATAAGACAAGTAGAAAAGAGAATAGTAAATCCAGAGGCTCATGTTTGCTGTACAGAGCAATTGCCATCAGCATAGCCATGTGTGTGTCCCCATGAGTAAGCTAAAGGACACACTCCCTCTTAATGCACCTTCCCAAGGGGAATGCTCTTGGGAACATGGGAAGACACATCACTCTTTGCCTTTCAAAGAAACCGTGAGTCACATGCAGGCTCGTCTCTCCTTAAGCATTTTTACTTCCTTCTGAAACTGTCTGATTGAAGAAAATGTTGCTGTGGGCAGGGCTATTTTGAGAATGTCTCTTCTAGGAACCCATGCTTGATAAATCCCAGCCATACCTTAGTCATGGCCCAGGATTCACCTAACAAGCAAGTGAAGAAGAAATTATTCTTGTCTCACAATCTAGTAGTAAAAGGAAACTTTTAATGATAAAACAAATTCCCCTTTGACTCTCTGGAGAGCTGTGTTCTTAAATTCCATGTTTTTTGATTTTGAGATTTTTTCTATTAAAAATTTTTGTCCCCAAAGGAATTTTTATCATTTTTCCTGGCTTTGAACCTGTAAATGAAGGGGAAAACCAGCAAAGCTAAAAGCTCTGTGGGAAATGGTGTAAATAGGAAGATAAAAGTCTCCTAACCAGCTCTGGACACTACCTGGCAGGTTTCATTCTGGGTCTACTGTAGAAACTGATGATTACAGGCTCATAGTAGAGAGCCACTTCCCGTTCAGCTCGTTTAGCTTTGAACAGTCATCCCAAGAGATTCGGTGTCTCCCAATATGGCAAAGTTTAGGGAGGCAAAGGCCTGAGAGTAACTAATAAAAATAATCAATAATTTGTTCTAAGATTTAGAAAACAGTGCAACTGATTTTGTTACTTACAATTGGTATACTTTCTCATACGGATAGCACCTATTTTTCTTATATAATTCTGAGACTTTAAAAAATAGAGCTATTCCTACTTTTAATTTTTTAAAGTTTATGTCACAGAAACTTTCATTATTACCAAATTATCATGTTTTAACAATTTAGAAGAGATGGGTTAACAACATATAAGATCAATATGAGTCGTAAGTTCCAATAGTCTAATGTATTTTTACTACATCATCGATCCAGGGCTAGGTTTGGATTAGCTTTCATGGAATTATCACATACTATAAGGTTGGTTAGTAGAGGGATGACTGGAAATAACTGGAATTCCACTTCAAGAAGAATTTGAATTCTGTGTGGGGCGGAGGTTGTCTTGGTGGTAACTACCTTCCGTTTCAGATTCTTTCTTTTGCATGGGCAGAGATTGTAAAATGCAGCTCTGGGCAGCATTCATGGCAAAGGAGGCATTACAACAGATGTACAGTTGTAAGAACTGATCACGCTGTGGTTCCATGGCAAGCAGAAGTGAACCTAATTCTAGAACAATGAAGGGAAAAGTTGATCCAAATTGGTTGTTTTGTGACGTTTACAATCTTAAGTAGAACTGCTGATTTGAAATGAGAACTTTACTCTATTTACGCTG
>NW_011888848.1:351056-356683 GCF_000151845.1 Pteropus vampyrus
TTACAGGCTCATAGTAGAGAGCCACTTCCCGTTCAGCTCGTTTAGCTTTGAACAGTCATCCCAAGAGATTCGGTGTCTCCCAATATGGCAAAGTTTAGGGAGGCAAAGGCCTGAGAGTAACTAATAAAAATAATCAATAATTTGTTCTAAGATTTAGAAAACAGTGCAACTGATTTTGTTACTTACAATTGGTATACTTTCTCATACGGATAGCACCTATTTTTCTTATATAATTCTGAGACTTTAAAAAATAGAGCTATTCCTACTCTTAATTTTTTAAAGTTTATGTCACAGAAACTTTCATTATTACCAAATTATCATGTTTTAACAATTTAGAAGAGATGGGTTAACAACATATAAGATCAATATGAGTCGTAAGTTCCAATAGTCTAATGTATTTTTACTACATCATCGATCCAGGGCTAGGTTTGGATTAGCTTTCATGGAATTATCACATACTATAAGGTTGGTTAGTAGAGGGATGACTGGAAATAACTGGAATTCCACTTCAAGAAGAATTTGAATTCTGTGTGGGGCGGAGGTTGTCTTGGTGGTAACTACCTTCCGTTTCAGATTCTTTCTTTTGCATGGGCAGAGATTGTAAAATGCAGCTCTGGGCAGCATTCATGGCAAAGGAGGCATTACAACAGATGTACAGTTGTAAGAACTGATCACGCTGTGGTTCCATGGCAAGCAGAAGTGAACCTAATTCTAGAACAATGAAGGGAAAAGTTGATCCAAATTGGTTGTTTTGTGACGTTTACAATCTTAAGTAGAACTGCTGATTTGAAATGAGAACTTTACTCTATTTACGCTGCGCTTAGAATCCAAAGCAATTCAGCTTGACTTTACCTGAGGCATGGGTGACATCATCCCAATCATTAATGCAGAACATGTTTTTTGAGCCTGTATCACATCTCAATATACACTCTCTTTAGTTTTGCAATTTTCCTTTTCTTAATCTTTTTTTTTTTTCCTCTTGGCCAAGGCCTCTCAACCCTGGCACTGTTGACATTGGAGCCAGATAATTCTTTGTTGTGGAGAGCTGCCCTATGCAATATCCAGGGCCTCTGTACACCAATGCTAGTAGCCAACCCTCCTCCAGTTGCAAAAACCAAAAATGTCTCCAGACATTGCCAAATAGTGTCCAAGGGGCAGATAAAAAAGAAGAGGTCCACAAGTCAAGCCCTGGGAGCCTTCCAAAGTTTAATGCCTGGGGAGAATGGAGAAGGAACCAGCAAAGGAGAATGAAAAAGAGAGCAAGTGGTTAAGTTGGAGAAGAAATAAGAGGAAATAGTGGCCCAGAAATCAAATGAAGTGTTACAGAAAAGAGAAAGTCACCACTTGTGTCAAATGCTGCTAATTCATTAGACCACCTGAGATGAAGACTCATTCTATATGGATTTAACAATAAGAATGACAAAGTCATTCTGCAAACAGAAAAATATACTTGGTGTAGCTTGTAACACATATTTTAAGACTGAAATTCAGAGGATGGTCACAAGGCAGATCATCTTTATTGTCATAAAAGAATATAAGATGGCAATTTAGGACTTGTGACAATCAGGATAAATTGAATATATATTAATAATTTCTGATAAGCTATATTTTACAACATCGCTGCTGAGCTATTTTCTCCCTAACCCAGAAATAGCATTTGGGGCATACTTTCTCCTTGCTTCCCCTACTTTCTTTTGACATTTATATCCAGGGGAAAGTTAGTGCAACAGTACATTTAATCACCCAACAGTTAACATGAAAACATGTAATTTTTTCCTTGATAGTATTTTCTAGCTTCTTTGTCTGAAACTATGAGTATAAACTAAAACTCTTTATAAATATAAGGAAATGGGTCATCTTTTAAGCTCAAACATTTAGCTCTTGAGTAGAGAGAAAGAAAGCGCTCAGCTTTGGATGTTTATGCTTGTTTACATAGTTGTCTATGCAGCTGTCATTTTGATTTAAATCTGGGAAAATTCTATGTCTGAATTGGATTTAATCTTGTAAATCTGAAATCCGGTTTCCATTCCATTATAAATAATCATATGTTCTTTATAGTGTTTTTTACTGCTGGTTACAGTCTCTGGCTCACAGATAAATCTAATATCTACAGAAATCTAAATCTAATATCAGGATGAAGACAAGCAGGGAAAAGATTGTTATATTTGTCTCGTTTTTATTTTGCATTTTAAAAATATTTTATATTTTATAAAATATTTTATATTTCTATGGTTGGCATCACCCCTAGAGTGATGACAGGATGTTTTATTTAGCTTGCGGCCTTGACGCAAGCCCGTAATTACATGTTGTACAACTTCTGGTTCAAGAAAGTTTCATATTCAGGGAAAAACAAATTGCAAATACCTCATTTACATTATGTAATAGATTTTAAGACTGTAAGAGGTAAAGTTTAATCTGATGACAGGGAATCATTCGACTGCTCTAATAGGAGCCATTTCAGAATTATAGTATGCGTTCTGTATTATCATTAATGCAGAATAATGTTGAAATAATCTTAACAGGTGAGTGTTTCTTCATTACAAATTCAGATGAAAGCTTTCTGTTTCTTCGAACAAAAGACATTTCTTTAAGGGAATTGGCACAATGAAATTGCTGATAAAACCACTTTTCAGATTCTATTTCTGCATGCTGCTTTTTTTAAATGGCCACTAGCATTTAATGTTTTATCGTGATTAGTGTGATAGCTGACATATATTTTATAAGATACTTAACCTGGAAATTCTTTTCTTTTTTTTTTTTTCCGTTTCCTTTTTTTTATTATTATTAAGTTTATTGGGGTAACATTAGTTAATACAATTATATAATTTTCAGGTGTACATTATAGTTTGACATCTGTATATTCTATTGTGTGATTACCACCCAAAGTCCAGTTTCCTTCGGCTACCATATATTTGATCCCCTTTACCCACTTCACCCTCCCCCTACCTTCCTATATTTGACCCTCTTTACCATGCCTACCTCTCCCCTCCTCTCCCACTTCCTACCCTCTGGTAACCACTAGTCCATTGTCCATGTCCCTAAGTCTCTTTGTCCTGTTCATTTGTTGCTTTTAGGTTTATATCCCACATATAAGTGATATCATGTGATTTCGACTTTTTCAGTTTGGCTTATTTTGCTTAGCATGATTATCTCGAGGTCCATCCATGTTGTCGCAAATGGCAATATTTCATCTCTTCTTATGGCTAAGTAATATTCCATTGTATATATATGCCACGGCTTCTTTAGCCAGTCGTCTGTCGTACGACACTTCAATTGCTTCCATGTCCTGGCCACTGTGAATAATGCTGCTATGAACATCGGTGTGCAAATATCTTTTTGGATATGGGTTTTTGAGTCTTTGGGGTAAATATCCAGGAGTGGGATTGCTGGATCATATGGTAGATCAATTCTTAGTTTTTTAAGGAACCTCCATACTGTTGTCCATAGTGGCTGTACCAATTTGCAGTCCCAGCAGCAGTGTATGAAGGTTCCTTTTTCTCCACATCCTCTCCAACATTTGTTATTACTTGTCCTGTTGATTATAGCTATTCTAACAGGTGTGAGATGGTATTTCATTGTGGTTTTGATTTGCATTTCCCTAATAGCTAGCGATGTTGAGCATCTTTTCATGTTTGTTGTTCATTTGTAAGTCCTTTAGGGAGAAGCGTCTGTTCAGGTCCTCTGCCCATTTTTTGATTGGAACGTTTGTTTTTTTGTTGTTATTGAGTTATATGAGTTCTTTGTATATTTTAGATATTAGGCCCTTATCGGAGGCATTGCTTGCAAATATATTTTCCCATTGAAATGGTTGTCTCTTTACCTTGTTGACAATTTCTTTTGCTGAACAGAGCTTTTTAGTTTGATGTAGTTCCATTCACTTATTTTAGCTTTTACTTCCCTTGCCTTTGAGGTCAAATTCATAAAATCCTCTTTAAGAGCAAGGCCCTTGAGTTTAGTTCCTATGTTTTCTTCTATGCATTTTATTGTTTCAGGTCTTATATTTAGGTCCTTAATCTCTTTGGAGTTAATTTTGATGTGTGGTGACAGACAAGTCTAGTTTCATTCTTTCGCTTTCTAGTTTTCCCAGCACTATTTATTGAAGAGGCTTTCCTTTCTCCACTGTATGTTTTCGGCTCTTTTGTCACAATTTGCCCATATGAACATGGATTTACTTCTGGACTCTCGATTTTTTTCCACTGGTCTGTGTGTTTGTTTTAGACAGAGGGTATTTTTTATGGGGCTCTGTATGTATGTGTGTGCACGTGCACACACAGTGTGTGTGTGTAACATTTTGAAAGTAATTTCTTCCCAAAGATCCTATTTCCAGTTGTAAAAAGAAAGCCAACAAGAAAACAGAATTTATCAAGAATTTTAAAAAGGTGACGAGGGGAAAATTATATGGTGACAGATAAGTATGAGCAACTTTCTCTAACAAATCTAACAGAGGGAGTGTACCCTCCTGAAAAGGGGTAGATATGTAGCCAGTCTACTGAATGAACTAAAGGTAACTCTAGTTTGATCGTGGCCTACTTCAACAATAGAAAACTGAAATGGTTTTCATGCCGTTTAAAAAAAATAATGAGAACCTGTGGTCTTTAAATTAGCATCTGAGTGGAAAACAGAATGAGGAAGTGGTAATTGCAACTCAAAAAAGCTCATAAATTACACAATATGTGGTTCCCTAGTCAAATATAACAGATTAGAATAAGACAGATTAGAAAAGACTTTACTTTAGTCATGGCTTTGTCTTGCAATTATAAAGTGGTCATTCATTTGTATTAATTATGGACATATTTCCATTATTATTCACAAAATTATTCTTTCTCAGAATTTCTGGGCACAGAGTTCATCATATTCAGTTATGATTTAGTTGGGAATAAAAAGTGCTAGAAAATTCCCATTGTTTCAAAATACAAAAATGCCTTTGTGAAGTATGGGGGTCTTTAAGTCTCAAGAATGTGACAGAATCTGGCCCTGGCTAGAGAACTCCAACAGCACAACTTTAAGATCTTTTTCAAGAAAACCTTTTTTCGTATTCTTATCAAATTGTAACCACCATAGACACCCACTGAATCTCTTGTTGGCAATAAGCAATGTGTTACTTTGTCAGTCTCTAAGTCTTCAATTTATTTGTGGCTTTAAAATTATTTTCAGAACCTTGTATTGTTTCCCAACTAGAATGAGCAACTGAACTAAAGAAGCATTCTTTAAAAAGATGTGGCCTCACCAGTTAGCAATTTTGCTCAACTTTGGACTTTTCAACTTAGAACATGAAAACTTATTGCACACTAAGCGGGTATCAGCCAAATTAGGAAATGCTTTTTGATCTCCTTGTCTTTTCTTACCTCTCAGCTTAATATTTACTTTCACAACTTGTTGCACTTACACATGAACTGTAGCCATAAAACAAGTTCACTTAAACATAAAGGATTGCAGGCCATCTCCCCAAGGTGTTAATAGCAATAATCCTCTTGAAATGCTACACACATGAAAGTTTAGTCATTCTCAAGTAAACTTGTTTGACTCTTGATGGCGTACAAGTCTCCTGGCAGAGATCTTGATGTATCAAAGAGACCGAAGCTAGGTACTGGTTTCAGTAGAATCCCAGGAGTTGAGGGGGAAAAAAG
>NW_011888848.1:356858-460437 GCF_000151845.1 Pteropus vampyrus
TATATATATACACACACACACACACACACACACACACACACATTCTTTGAGAGTGTTATTTGATTGGACAACAAATACAAATATTCAGCAGCTACTGTGGTAAGAATAGAAAAAACATCTCTTAGGAATGTTTTGGAACAAGGTAGCATGATAGAGAACTTAATCTCTAAGGGTAAAAGATAAAGCCATTATTTGTTTTAATTAGTTGTGGACTAATTTCCATTATTCATATTTATGACAAATGGAAGAGTAAAGGGGTAAATACAAGTGCAGCAAGCCCAAAGCACATCAGTATTTCATTTGGGTTAGCAGCAAGTCATTATTCATCTTGACTATAATTGAACCTTTACCAAAGAGTTGCCAGGACAGAAAAGCAGTTTTAATTCACTTAACTAGTTTGCTAAAGAAAATCTTATCTTCTAAGCATAATGGAAACATCTAATACATTAAACTATAAATGATATATTATGTTTACCTAATTGAAAAGGTAAGACTTAATATTTCCTTAAGATGACCCTCTCTTATAGAAGCTTAAGCTTAATTCTAAATTAACCCTAAGCATTCTTTGAATTTTACCACAGAAGATTTATGTAGTATACAGTGAACAACATTTTTATTACAGTATTTATACTTAAACAAATATCAATTCATATTATCAACTGCCAGCGACTCAGATATAGCCTAGACAATTAATTTATACCTCCTTGAGTGTAGCCATGGCAATTTTTGGTAGTTTTGACCAATATGCGATATGTAGCTATGTGCCCATGAGCAACCAGTGTCATCAGCACCCCCTGCCCCCAAGTCCCTCTGCTGTAGAACAAGGAAATTGAGCTCCATCTCTAAAATCCTTTGCAATTCCCAAATTCTGCATGTCTATATCAATTAACTTGGTTGCCCGAGCTATGAAATTGAGGATTTGTAAAGAATCTTTAGAAAACATGTGAAAAAGAGAATGGTCCTTGCCAGGAAGTTAGCAGTACATTAGGACTAGTTCTCATTCTAGAACTGAAAAATTAGAGTAAAAAAATACAGAGGGAAAATTTTTATTATTTTCTTGGTTCTTGGTTCTTTGAGGCACATTATTTTTACTCTTGGCTAGAATGGCTAGAATGATAAGATGCATAAAGACATCCATTTCACTTGATTCATAATTGCAAGTAAGACAATCAATCTAACCATAACCAAAACCTAAATTAGATTAAACAAGCAAGAGAAAGCATTATAAGGGAAAGTTTTCAGTGGCTTATATAGTTAGTTTGTTCTCCAGGAGATGGAGGGGGTTGGGATGAAAGTATTCTAAGCCCAGAATCCTCTTGCTTTTTTCACAGTTAAACAATGTACTACATAGTTACACAGTGTCCATGGAATTCAGTAGGAGGGCTTAAGAAATTCTTACAAGATAGCACATCGGTTCACCCTTTCTCCTCCTGGCCCCCAAAGTTTACCACAGGAGAGCAAGGGGATCTGAGGTCACTTAACCTCTAAGCCTGGTTCCTTGGCCATAAAATGAAGATAATGCTTTACCTGCATTAAGAATGATTAGGAAGATTAAATGATAAAGGTTTTAAGCTCGATTTCTACCCAGAGGAATCACTTCCTATATCATAATACTATGATTATTGTCACTTATCATTATCTTTATAATTTAAAAAAGAACATATACTATTTCATATTACTACTGCCTCCATTAACTTGATGGAATTTTGTTTTTCTTTACTGAGTCCTTGCTTATATAAGTGTAAATGCAATAGGGACTCTGACTCTAAAAGTAATTTAAGGCCAAACACTTGTAGAATTCAAAGGAGAAGTAAAGCGATAAATATGTTTATGGCCAAAAGTACTTTCTTCTTGATATATTCAATAGTTAAGTTTCCATAAGTGTCCCACTTTTTCATTTCTCTTTGGAGTATAGAAATAGTCTCTTTCTGGAGGAAGAAAATGGATCATATGTTTTCTTCTGAATATTTTATTCCTTAGTTATTAATGTATTACTGGGAAAGTACAACTGTTAATTCATTTAGTGTTTGCTGAGCACCCATGTACACAAGTGCATAATTATTTTTCCCTGTCAGAAAATCTGATATGACAAGACCATGATCATTCAACAGGTGTTTAATAAGCACTACTGTGTACCAGGTCTTATTTCTAAAAGAAGAATTTACAAACCTCAGTGAAAGAGATTTATCCACCCTTAGTTATGAATTGATTTCCAGAATCACTTACTTTATTTAGTTGTATTTGCCAAATAAGTCACTTGCACTCATTGAAGTAAGTGTGTTGCTTATGTAAATAGTATGATCCTTTGTGAGTCAGCAATACTTGTCAGCGGTTAGGGGAAAAAAAAGTACGAAGCATTTTATAAATAATGATCTTAATGCATTTTGCTATTTGTATTATGTCTTGTAACTTACCTTTCAAACCTTTTTCGTTTTGATCTAATTGAGTGGAGAATACCAATTTTAAGGGAAATATTGCTTTTTCAGGAAGTATGTTCAGATGTTTAAATTATTTACAAGGCCTCTGTTAATTTTTATTGAATCATAGTCTATAGAAGCCTTTTGTGTTTGTTTTTTGAGGCATTATCAATACTATTGACACTTCTCCTTGGCATAGTAGTGAGCCAGCAAGACCTGGAGATTCTATTTGATATTTCTTAGCCATTACTGAATAAGAGCCCCATCTAAACTTCACTACCAAAAAGAGAGAATGATGAGGCCTTGTGTTCCATCATCCCTTTTGTTAATCTTGTTTTATCTCTTCACCTTTAATATTGTTTTGTTTCCATTTGTTTTCTGGGAACAAATCCCAGATATATAATTTCACCTGTAAATATTAACTAAGTACTTTGAAAATTATGACTTTCTGATTTGATTAAAAATGTCTTTTACAAATAAGGATTCAAAAAAATTCTATATATTTGATTGTCATGTGTGTCAAGTCATTTTTACTCTAAAATGGTCCCAGATTTTGATTCCATGCTACTGATTTGTTGATTAGTTGTCCTGCAGAATGTTTAACAGTTTAGATGTATCCTCTGTATTTCCTATAAACAGGTAGTAATATTTGATGAGCATCAAGCTCAACCAACTAATGTTCTTCCTTATCTCTGTAGCTGTGTAGGAATAACAAAACTATGTAAAACTGCTTGCTATGTTACAATTAGAGCTCAGCCTTTGGATAGGAATCTGCTGAGCAGGTCCCGTCTCTGTTCAAGAATCCTATAATGATGCTGATAACGCCAAAGTCGCAGATTCTACAAAACAAACGACCTGTAAGACCAGTAGTCTGGAAATTCTTCCCTCCTTACAGCCCCTCCTCCCCCCACCCCCAAAGCTCCCCCTTCCATCCTGAGTCATGAAGCACACGTGAAACCTCAGACAAAGGAATCACGCTCCCCTTGCATGGACACTGCAAGGGTATATAAGCTGTAAGAAATCTAACCAAGGGGAGATCGTGCTTTGGGTTTGTTGAATGCCCTACGCTCTCTCCTGGCATTAAATTCTCCTTCCTCTAACAAAGTTGTCTGAGCGTCTAATTTCCTCCGTTGGGTGTCGCTTCCTGCAACAGATTTCTGGTGCATTGTCTGGGAAGCAAGGAGGAACGGCACCCACATTTAGCGGACTTCAGGTACCCCACTGGGGGGACCCCAACCTGCTCTGTAGAGGCGTCTGCTAAGTGCGCATTGGGAATTACCCCATGTGATGCCTCACAGGATGCAAGGGGAAGCCCCATCTGCCCATCCCTGCAAGGATCAGACAACAGAGGAACAAGAAAGCTAGGACGCGGCAGGGCCACAGTAAGGAAAAACTGGGCACAGGGTAGCTAGCTCAGGTCCTGCCTCCCTGGGGAGCCTGGTCACCTCCCAAGGTCACCCGAGTACTCTACATTTGTTAGGGGAAACCGTGACCTCACAGGTACATAGGGCGGAGGGTGGAGTGTGTTAGGTTAACAAGGGGCAAAAGGAAATCCCGATCCCCCTCCGGAGAGTAAGCAAGCGTCCTCCACAGGTTAAGAGGAGTGACCGCTTACTCTCCACAGGTCAGGATCTTCCCAGGGGGAGAAGACAAAGGTCAGGGCCTTCCAAAGCAGTGGGGAGGCAATGTTTTAGCCTGGTGTGTGAATGAGTGAATGAATGAGCGTCCTGGCCGGTTTGACTCATTCAAGTACAAATTTGTATCTCCACAGCTGGGCACCCTTAAAGGTCTTCTAAAGTCCACAGAGTTCGAGTAGGCTAATCTGCGGCTCCGTGATATATAGCATACAGTCTATAGCAGCATTGGACTAGTGTCCGAGCGTAGGTCATAAAGCTGAGTCCACTATGGCCAAGAATCACCTAAGCTCCTTCAAGACATGGCCAAATGAGCACCTGAGTGGTCTCCTCTGTGGAGGAGGCACCCTCGTTTGTCTTTGCGTCACCAACATAGGGTAGGATATGGGGGAGAGGGGCAATTAATTACTAATTCGGCTTAAGAATTGTCTGTCTCCAAATGGCCCTTTTGACGTAGGGGCCCTCTGTCAGATTATTTTCTTAAAATTTTAAGGTCTATTTTCCCCTCCATTAGGATGCTCCCTAAGGCAAATATGGGGGGAGATTCCTCTAAACCAACTGTCTAAAATTGTATGTTGAAAATTTTTAAGAAAGGCTTCTCGGGATTATGGGGTCAAGTTGACCCTAGGAAAACTACAGGCTCAAATTACCTTTAACACAAGTGGCCAGACTCCTCTATGAAGCCACAAAGCGTGGAGAACGGGAGCCCCTACTCTGGGAATCTACACAACAGAAGGCCTTTGAAAGAAGAGAGAAAAAAAAAAATCAAACAGGCACTCACTAACGCCCCTGTACTAAACCTCCCAGACCCGTGCTGCCATCTCCTGTCCCTCTTCAGCCTTTCCAGGCGGCACCAGCAGCATGCCACAGGGCACATACACAATCCTCGGGGTGGGTGACATGCTTTCAGATTCAGACACAGCTAGGATTGTGTTCCCTGCTATCTTGGGGGTTCAAAGTTCAGTGCTTTTGCCAGGCAGCCCAGGTTCAACTCAAAGTAAGGAAAAAATATTTTTCCTCCTTCCTCACCAGTGGCACAAGCACTTCCCAGCTTGTGCCCTGCAGAGAAAGCAGGCACCTCAGCCCCACAGCCTGGCTGTCAGTGAAATACAGCCACAGCAATTCCTCCCACCGAGGACCCATAGGGGACCCTCTTCCTTCCAAACTAACAATGGGAAGGGATTCAAAAGTTTAGCCTGTAAACGGTCCATTAAACTACAATACTATCCTCCAATTAGATCTTATTTTTTTTTTTTTTTGCAAGAAGCTGGAAAATAGGAAGAAGTTCCCTACATACAAGCTTCTATGCTCCTTTACCAAGACGCAGACTTATTAGATGGCCCAGTGATAAAAGCACCTTCCCGGAGATCTCAGAATCATCAGTTTTCTCCTCTTCCTTCACCCTCAAGCTCTGATGGGGTCCAAGTTCTCTAGGGACCCCCTTCTCCCTGAAGAAACTAGATATGCACCCCCAGGGAAGTTACAAATACTGATGATAGGAAAATATAAGTATGTGCATGACCTCTGATCTATGTTCGTCTGCGTTATAAGTAATATAGTGGTTAAATTAAGAATTCTAATTATAATAGAAAGGAAAATGCATGTTTTTGGTAACAAAAGGTATGAAGTATAGAAATTTATTTTGAAGGAAATTAAAGGAAAGATATTTGTCTTAAAGTTGGTTATTTTCGAATGAGGAAAGAAGTAGAAGGTTTATAAAGAGAAATCCTGAGAGGAAATTTTATGTGATTAAGCTAAACAAGATTGGAAATTTAAATGGCAAAAGTAAACTCATACAAAATTAAAGTTGTGTTTTAATATTTCTTAGACTACTAGTCTGCTACTGATGTTATAGAAAAGTTTTCTGAGTAGAAAACAAGGATTCCGTGCTTAATCAAAATAATTTCTGTGTTTTATGTTGCTTCAACCAGTTTTCTGAGGCTTTTAGAGAATATACTAACATTAGCCAAAAGTCTGAGGGCCAGACACTCCTAGCTATACATTTCATAACTCGGTCTGTGCCTAATATTCAAAGGAAGCTCCAAAAGTTGGGGCTTAGACCCCAACCCCTCAGGCTACCTTGGTGCCAAAGGTCTTTAAGGTGTCCAATAACTAGGACTGGGCAGAGAAGGAAGCAATGTGCAAAATAGGTGCAAATTTTAGCTGCCATAATACAAGGACCATCTCGAGGTGACCCTAGGCAATAGAAACCTTGCAGGCCTGGAGGGCCTCGATCTTGGTTGGCCATGAGTGGCATTGTTGGGACTGAGGCATAATCAATGTGCAAACTGCAGAAGGATGGGCACTAAAAGAGCGGATGTTCATCTAGCCCTGGGGAGCCGGGGAGGGGTGGACCTCATAAGCCCTCGCCCCACATAGCAAACCTCTCATGAAGGGGCTGCTCTCTCCTCCAACAATGGAGGCTCAAGCGCTTGCAAACTCCAGTCCTAGAAAAATCCACCATGATCAAAACAGTGGAACCTCAAGTCACCCTTGACATGACAAGAGGGAAAAACTGAATTTTTACTAGATACTAGAGCTATCTACTCTGTCCTGACCCATCCCATGGGCCTCTCTCCAATGCTAATTGCACAGTGACAGGAAGACATAGTCAGCCCTCAGGGCAAACAGAAAGGGCCCTACTAAGTTTTGTTAAGTTCCCAACTGCTGTCAAAGTACAAGGAATCAACAACTAGGTACATTTGTCTTGAATTAACCAAGTTTCTTATGAGTCCTCACAGTTTCCTCCAGAAAATAAACCGGAAAGTAAAGCCTATTCCTATGAACCCGTGGAAGATCTACACTCTTGTTCTGGAAACTAGATAAGTCCACATGTCCCAAGGAATCAGGGAACTTTTGTGTACCTTGAATTAACAAACTGCCATGAAAAAGTAACTTCATTGACAATTCCCTCTACTATTAACTTTGACTTGTCTCTTCTATCTTTTTGCTAAGTTTATATCTTCTAGGTTATAAGACTTCCTACCACTTCTACATGCTGGAATGACCTCACGTTGTCTGCCTCTGGGGCCCTTAGAATAGGCTTTCAGAGATTTTTTTTCCCAATAGGCAGAGACTACAGCCCTACCTCAGCTTTGAAGAAGTTACAGAAGACAGACCTTCCTCCCTCAACATCCCCTTAAGATTAAGGGAATAGAATCTCTGAAAGGAAATAGTGTAGGGAAGGGGCAGGAAAATTGAGGTGTTAGTCTAGCCACATTCGGAGACTACAGTGTGCTAATCGGTCCTGCAGCCAGGCCAGGAGGACACCTGCAGAACAAAGGAAGGTTGGCTAAAGGAATAGCTCGCTCCCTAAATATCACTTTCTGTTTATATGTGGGGGCGTGTGTGAGAGAGAGGGACTCTAATAGAGGATAAGTAGCTGTGGGAAGCTACAGAACTAGTTCCCACCAAGACAATGCCAAATATAATGGTCCCACACACCTCTGATGATAGTCAATAGATTTTAAAACATACTATTATAGGACAATACTGCCTGGCTAGAGGTAAAGGAAATCTCAGAGTCAGTCGGACACTTAATTTGCCTAGGCCAACGATATTATAATACCACCTCCAAATGAAGTGTATAGTAGGAAAATAGGACAGAGAAAAATCCATTGGCCAGATTCCCAGAGCTAACTAGAGCCTGACAGGACCCAGGCAGGGTCCAAAACTAAATAGCCCCATTTGGGCTTTACTAGATGTATAGAAAATTCAATCTCACTAACTGTTACCTACAGATAGATGACCAGAGCCAAACAGTTGAGGAACTTGTCAAGAAGATGGCACATGCCTGTGCAAGTAATGGCACAAATAGAACCTCAATAGCCTTTTAGAGGGATAATTTTCAGCCTTTGGTAGATTTAAAACCTTAAAAGGAGCAGTTTTACTACTCGTAGGAATCTACCTGATAGGGCCATGTCTGCTGCCCCTGCTAATAAGAAGCTTAAAAGACGGCAGAAGCCGTAGAGCAGCAGCGAGCTGCAGCCCACACGTACTTTACTCACCACTATCAGGAGATCCCCTGAGATAGTTTAGATAAAATGTGAGACTCCAACATAAAAATAGAATGTTGGGGAATGAGAGAGGAGAGGAGGCATCTGAAAAAATGCAAAGGAAAGGGCCTGCAGAAGTAACGACTGAGCCAGTTAAAACTGCTCTCGCCCCCCATGCTGCCCAGTGCTCTCCAGCTAACATGTTTTCCCATAGCTACCTCTCCCACCTCATGGGCTCTCCAGCTCACATCTGTTAATTGATGGCTTGCCAACCAACTAATATTCTTCCTTATCTCTGCAGCTGTGTGGGAATAACAAGACTGTGTAAAACTGCTTGCTATGTTACAATTAGAGCTCAGCCTTTGGATAGGAATCCGCTGAGCGGGTCCCGTCTCTGTTCAAGAATCCTATAATGATGCTGATAATGCCAAGGTCGTGGATGCTACAAAACAAATGACCTGTAGGACCAGTAGTCTGGAAATTCCTCCCTCCTTAGAGCACGCCCGCCCGCCGAAAGCTCCCCCTCCCATCCTGAGTCATGAAGCACACGTGAAACCTCAGACAAAGGAATCACGCGCCCCTTGCATGGACACTGCAAGGGTACATAAGCTGTAAGAAATCGAACCAAGGGGAGATCGTGCTTTGGGTCTGTTGAATGCCCCACGCTCTCTGCTGGCATTAAATTCTCCTTCCTCTAACAAAGTTGTCTGAGCGTCTGAATTCTTCCGTTGGGTGTCACTTCCTACAACGGGTCTCTTCAGTGAAGGGGGCACATTCCAAAGAAAATGTTTTCAGTGCTTAAAAGAGAGGATTGGTATAAAAGTTGATGGATAATGAATAAACATAAATTTCTAATGGATAAAAATAAATTGCTCAAATTTTTATTTCATAAGATTTTGGTTTTTTTTGTTTGCTCATAGGAAGAAATCTTTCCTGTTTTCTGCTCTGTATGCTGCCTTTATCTTTGGCGGTCGGCACCTCATGAACAAACGGGCGAAGTTTGAACTGCGGAAGCCATTAGTGCTCTGGTCCCTGACTCTCGCAGTCTTTAGGTATGTTTTTTTTTCATTTTCCTACTATAATCTATCCATTTCATCAGACTTGGTTGAAAGAAAACAACAATTGAGCATTTTATCTAACATCTCATATTTTTGATTATTGAATAGATTAACGACATAAAGCCATATCCAGAGAGAAAGCTTTTGCTGTGAAGTTGTCATACTATGTTCAGTTTGTGAAACAGTATGTCAGTTCTCTTATCTTTGTTGCGTAAATGTAGGTAGAGGGATAAGTGAAAAGTCACACCAGTAAACTGTTGAAGGCTGTGATAGAGTGTAGTGTTTGAACGTGATGGGCATGCTGTCACTAATACTTAATCAAAAAATGGCACTCAGACATATGACCAGACACTGGATGTCTATGTCAGTATCATTAGGCCAGAGAATGCTTTTCTTCTGCGACCCCAAAAGCACCCTCTAGCCCATAACTGACTGGCAGGCATATGTTAATGCAGCCACTTCTTACTTTGTATCTGATAGTATTCATCATAGCAGCTGACAGGACAAGCCTGGTCTCTCCAGGGACATCTGCCAGCCAACATCCAGACTCAGTTCTAGAAGCCTGAAGGAGCATTGTAATTTTTGGTGATTTAGACAATCATAAGACTAATTAGAACGTAGCTGATATACAAACAGGTACCAGAATTTGCCTATAGCACTGACAAAGGTACCTGTTCTATTGGTGGTTTGCTTGTCAATGACAGCAAGTTTATCACTAGGCTGGAGGGTGGGGAAACAGGGAGCAGATGCAGACAATGCAGACATGCTACAAAATAAAAAACTTCATTTTAATATTTATGAGTATTAATTTTTATTTTTTTAATATTGCATATTAACTGTTCTACTGCTAAGCAGAAATAGATGATATCATCCAAAGCCTCATTAGTCACTTAAGTCTTAATAAAAATGATCAGGAAGAGAGTTTTCACAACCTCCAGTGATCTGTACATTTCCATTATGTTGGTTCTCTGCATCTGACCACTCATGTGCTTGTTTCTATGGATTATGCTCCATTTTATTGCATTTTATAAGGCACTGCATTTGAAGTTCTCATGATTTGGATCTATGACTAGAGTCTTCTCCAGTTCAGTCTGTGTCAGGCAGGGCATGATTCTCTGATACAAATAGTATTTTGTTATTTACATTTAAGGTTCACAGAGTATGCCTCACTAAAAAGATTTTGATATTTGAGAGAAAAAAAAATTATCTTAATCCTAATGATGCCTTTTAGCATTTTACAGTTTACAACACCCCCTGAGCCTTTATCTTTTGTTTTTCTAAAACATTAACATATATAAGCAGAGGAAAGAGTATAAAGACCTCCCTCCATGCACTCTTACTTAAATAATTATCAACACTGTTCATCTTCTTTTCTCTATATCTCTACCAACTTCCCCTTTTTCCCCAAATTATTTGGAAATAATACAACCTGAAGTATTTCTGAATGAAATGATACCATTTCTATAAGTACTCATTCTAAAAAACTGACCATAGTATCATTATTTCACCTAAATTAGTAATAATTTTTATTCTTAAGTGTTCGAATTTCTCCAATTGTCTCATAAATTATTTTTTTTACAATTTACTTTTAAGAATCAAAAATGTGTAGATCAAAGTAAGATCCACACATTTCCATTGTGGTTGATTTCTTTTAATTTAGAGGTTTCCACCTTCCTCTCCCCAGAGCCCTCCCCTGCCACCCCTCCCCCCGCCTAATCCATCTTTTAAACAAACCAGATGGTATGCCCCTTAGAGTTTCTCCCAGACTGGATTTTGCTGATTGCGTTCAGTCCCCTGTGTTCCTTATTAGTTAGTAGTTAGATCTAAAATTTGATTATATTCAGGTTTAACATTCGACGACTTTCTTATAGGTAGAAACTTGCCTTTATCAACTCTTCAGTTATCCTGAAGTATATATAGTTATTACAGCGAACAGAGGATAAATGCTTGATTCTTTGGTCATATTTAGCCTTTTCGAAAAAGTGATTTGATTACCTAGTGTATAAATAATAATGCTTTTTTTTCTTAAGTATCATTATGAACTCATGATTCAGATTTTATGTGTCGATGATTTTGAGATGAATTTGATTTCCATATATTTTAGTCAATTGCTGTGATTCTTTTGGACGTTAAATTATCTCATCTTTGGACATCAAGTGGGAGTTTCTTGAGGTTTATTCCTGAATCTTTTTCGCAAGCACTGAGTAGTGCTCATAGCTTGTGTTTTTTTGGAGGGGAAGCGGACAAGGTGTTCTAAGCAAGGTATATTATATATTCCTTTTCCAGTATTGGAATTAGCCATTTCTCTAAAGAGACCTAGTTCCTTTGGGGGAGGGGAGATAGTATTTAGAAACCATTATGTGAGTACTAGATAGGGGTTGTTGTTAGTATTTAGTTCTTATTCCTTGGACTTTCAGAGGCCAGAAATAGGAAATCATTTATTTTTTAAAGAAATGTATCCAGAGATGGTACTGATGTATTCAATGCATATTTATGATTAGAGAGTTTTTACTTAATTAACTTCTTATTTCTCCTTCCTCCCATGCCCAAATCTAAGTTGCCCAGGTCGTCCAGTAATTACTCATTTACTTTATCCGACAGTGCATATGCAATGGCCATTAACAATACTTGATCTTTTTTAGATCGTTCATCTTGTTTCTTCTTCCATTTCCTTAATTCTGTTACTTCAAAGCCATATTTCGTATAAAATTTTAGAAAGCAGAGCTATGTAGAGGAGTCTGAGCATGGACAGTCCAGGGTCTTGTAAAAATTGATCATAATATTCTACTCAGGAATTTGGAAGGCATCGATAATGGAATTCTATTGTATTAACTGAGCAAGGTTCCATGTTAGGAATGGTACATTGAAGTTCTTGTGTGCTTACAGAATTCTGGTCAACAGTACATTGAGTGAAAAAGGCTAAATACAGTATGATATTTTTTAGATAATATTTTCAAAAATTTTACTTTTAGACATAAATGTTTATTAATACATTCAAATATTTGTAAAAGTATCATAAAAGATACTAGAAGAAAATATACTCAGTTCTTACATCTGTGGAAAGGCAGAGGAGACATGCATTAATTCAATGCCTGCTACGTATTAGAAAATAAAACAAAAAAATTCGATGCTTGTAGAGCTTGATTCTCATGGACTGGCAGGTTAGCAATAAAAAGGATTTAAATTTTTTCTGTGATGTTCTTATCTTCTAATTTAAAACAAATGAAGCAAATATGATAATGTTGACAAATCTCAATTCTGGATATGGGGTGTTTATTATTCATTGTGTTTTTCTGCATATTTTCTAAAACAGACACACATACATACATGATCTCATACACAATTCTAGAGAATCTCAGTGACAGTCACTATTTTTATTTTGGAATCCAAATATCTTTTGAATGAAGTTGATATAAAGAATCAAAAATAAGCTCTTCTCACAAACAGATGCTTTGGTGAATATTAATAAGAATTTCCCTATTTCAGTCACACACTCTAACTTTGTTATTACAAGGCTATGTTTTTGCAGAAAATTTTGAATGGCTCTTACCTTTCTATAATTCACAAGTTTTCAAATCCATCTGTAAATAGTGTCTACTATAGAAGTTTAGAAATTCCTTGCTCAGGAGACATTCTTATATTAGATGGTCTGCATCTACTCTACTTCCCCTCTCTCTGCCACTACAGGATATCATTGATTTGGAAAAAGAAAGGATACCAAACTTTTCATTAGAGGAATTAGAAATGGGAAGAGTGGAAGAACTGTAAGATTTTTTTTTTTTTTGAAAAAAATCACTGAAGGGGTGATTTTCAGTGATTTTTTCCTGTATTAGAATAATTTTTTCCTGTATTAGAAGAATAATTTCCCCAACTTGTCAAACCTGCCCATTAGCTTTTTATAGTAGCCAGAGACCCCACTATGACTAAATTCTACATTTCACACACTGTGTTTACTTACGAACTTTGACAACTGAGATGGAGATTAATTTGGATATGCAGAGTACTTAAGCAAAAATTAAAATCCTATCTTCTAGTTCAGAAAATGGTAGGGTTTTTTATATAGTTTAGCAAGAATTACCTGTAGCATATTTTTCTTCTTTCTCTTTACCTTTGAATGTTGACTGAATATGATAGCAATCTTCATACAGGCCATATACAATTTAATGTTTTGAAAGGGGTCATAGTTTTTATAGAGTAGATAGAATATCATCAACTAAGTTTTTGCCAATCCCGCAAAGGATTCATTTCATTTGAGAATAATTTCTATTTGTTTGTTTGTTTGTTTGTTTGTTTTTTCATTTTTGACAGTTTCTCCCCATTACCTGCACTTAGTCCCCCCTTTCAGATCCAAACCATTAGCTTCTGATGTCAATTAGTCTTTATGAATATGACTGGGATGATGACACAGCTCCCTACTTCCAACCTACATCCCACCCAACGTAAGGACAAGCATTTCCTTATTTGATTGAGATAATTCCATGTATCATTTGGCCCTAAATGTTTGAATATTTCCTAGGGTAAATACTGAAATATTCTGATGATTTGAATTAGTAAATCCTTTAGATGAGATTGTTCCTCATGGCAGACAACATCAAACACTTCGAAGGGCCTGTGGTCCATTCTTGTCAGACTCTGTCGAGTCATTAAATCATGTTGCTATGACATTTCAGCTGTGTAACTACAGTTGATTTGTAAAGGAACTTTCTGTGTATTTATTTAAGAACTCCAAAATCCTTCTAGATTGAGTACAGATGTGTGTGCTTCTGATTTAAATAGCTTTTACCTAGGATCTTTCTGGCAGTGGTTTCTTCTCATTGGCAGCATAAGGAGTTCCAAGGAGCCCTCTTCTAGGTCTCTGACTCAGAACAGGTCAAAGCAGGCTGACTAGTCAGTGCATATTAGAATAAGATAATTACTTTGTGCTGCATATTTATAGATGCCAGTATCACACTTGCTTCAAATTTACTTACCCCTGTTTCCTGGTGATTCGCTCTGGCTTCAATTGTTTTATGTCTTGTTTGCACAAAACCAGATGTTCTGCTTCTATACGTTGCAGTTTGACTTTTCGCCTCATTATTAATCAGCAGTTTTTCCCTTTGAAACTCATTTTTATTTCCTGGCCATATTTTTGTCATTATATTTTATCATCATCTTAAGTATAAAATACATTCAAGATTAATACAAATTACTCTTTTTCTTTCTTTAATGGGATTTCCATGAACAAGGTGTTTGAGTAGAGCACAGGAGATATTCAGAAAGTATGTATAACAGGTAGAGCAGCAGATGAATGGTATTTAATCAAATCTACTCATGATTTTATACATACATATCAATATTTAATATTGGAAAAATTATTGGCATTTGCCTTATTATTTTTAAGGAAACAACTATATAATAAAATCAACTGAAACTGTTCAAACGAGAAAGATCTGACATTTAAAAAACCCATATTGAAGGATTAAGCACATCATTGGCCTGTAAAATGATGAAACATTGAAAATGACAAATGTCAGAACAACTTAATCGATTTATACTCAAGCACCTCCTATCTAGTATTTTGTTCTACATTTGCCAAAAGTTGTCCATCTTCGTCCACAGAGAACGACATTATAGACAATTCCAGTGGTACTAATGATATAAAAGAAATGGATAAACTATAAACGTCCTAGAAGAAAAGCTCCTATTTTATTGATTCTAAATTTTACATTTTCAGATGTATCACCAAAATGGAAATAGTAACAAAGCAAAAGATACCTCTAGATACCTCTCGAAAACATAGTGCTGAGAAGTAAAAAAGCAAGCTGGGAGTGTGATGCCATGAATGAAAAGTTTAATAACCCATAAATTAACACTACATTTTATTTATTAGCATATGTAGTAAAAACATAAAAATAATGTTTGAAAAGTGTGGACTATTGATTATCATGGTTTCTGGGGAGGCAGAAAGAGTAATGGGACCAGAGAGGGTCCAAAGGAGGCTTCTACTCCTTTTGTAATATTTTATGTCATTATGAAAAAGTTAAGCAAGAAAAAGATAACTCTGATGCAAAAGATGGATAGCAATTTTTTAAAGTTGAAAACAAACGATGAAAAAAATTAATTTTTCAAAAGAAAAGCTAACAGTCATTTTATACGATTCTGGTGAAATGCTGTTTTACATTAAATAGAACAAGTTTATATCAAAACACAAACTCTGTGCCCTGTGGATCCTTTCTCTCTCACACACACACACACACACACACACACACACACACACACACACACAACTTCCTCTCTCTCTCTCTCTTTCTAATAGCAGATCTATAGTTAGAATTAATATGGGGTTTTTTTGTTTTTTGTTTTTCTGACGATGACCGAGTTAAGTGTGTGCTTGAAAGGTTAATTTGGGGAACTTTCTTTTTTATCTGTTTGTTGTTCATCTTGAGGAGGTTTGTCGTTAGTGTTTCTGACTTGTACACAGACATACAGTCTGGTGGGTATAGACAAACGGAGGTCTGATGTTGTTCATTTAAACATTTGTTAATCATCCCATTTTATAAAAATGTTTCATTTTTATGCCTAGTTTACTTGAAAAGATAAAACATGATCTTATCTATATTAGTTCTTTGTGCCTTCCTTCCTCTTTGGTTTTTGTGTCATTTTATTAAAGAACCTTAGAAATCATTTAACATTTTGATTTTGATGCCATATTTCTAAATTACAGCTTCTGTCTAGTTTAAATGAAACTAATGGACATATAGAAAATTCTTCCTTTCTGAAGGCAGGGTATATAAATGTTCTCTTTGCAGAATCAAAGAGATTTTTCTAAAACATAAATTGCTGGAACATTTGCTTATTAATACATAAAACACAACAACCTAAGAAATAACTAAGTATAACACAACAACCAAGTGACATGGTTGTTTAAAAGGTCAGGTCACAGAATGACAGCAAAACACTTTTTTTCTTCCTTTGCACCAAGAGAAATGTAGAGCATCTACACTGAATAAAAAACTCAGTAAACTATGAAGGCAAAAAGCCTATTAAACAATAAAGGCAAAAAATTCACTTCCATAAGAAAAATAACCCCTACACGTATTTGTACTTCAAGAATTGGCTTACTTCCTTGATGACAAACACCATGCTGATATTTTCATAAATGAAGATGACAATGTCTAGTCTGAAAGACAGTGGAGTTGTTTAGCATTTTGAGTTGTATTTGAATCTCTCTTTTTTTTTTTTTGAGAGCTGCAACGACACCCTCCACAATTCTGCTCCCTTTGAATATCACCTTTGTTATTCTGTTCAGCTATGCACGCAACAAAGGAATTACCTAACAAATCACAGCTACAGTATAAAAAAAACTCTTTCTCTGCCTGCCCCTTCCCAGCACATGTGTACACAACACACCGTAACCACCCTTTATGCACTCTCTCAGCTTCTGGAAACGTATTCTATCCCCCTGTTTTCAGATGCAACTCAAGTAAAATTCTGCTTCAGCTGGAACCTTACATCTGATGCCAACCCAGAGTATTTCTGATTCTCCCCTCCACACTTTGTTAGCCATGCCAGGAGCATCAATAATAGGTAACAGAGAGGAGTTATATGACATAAGCTACTTCATTGGCTTTGCATTTGATTTTTGGATGTCTAAAATTGAACCCTTTGCCAGCAGAGGCTCTAGTCTCAAATCATAATAAAGTGACACTAATTGAATCACTTGACTCCTTCTGAAAAACCAAGAGCAATAATAGATAAGAAATGGCAACTCGCCATCTTTTAAATGTAAGATAGAGCTTATAAACTGGGATCCATACATCCTGGTTTGCTCTAAACAGTCTTGGTTTTACTCCCATTGTTTTGGTGTAATTATCAATAGCTCCCCTTTCACTCTTAAAAATGTCCCAGTTTGAATGGTAAATGAAATGGTTAGTCTATTCATAACGCACTGAGAAATTTTGTCGGCTCAATAAAACAGAAAAAGTTCAAATATCCAAATCATTTACCAACTTACCCCTAACAAATCTTTATTTTTAGCATTGTTCTTTCATCTGAAACTTGCTCTCCTATCTATAATATGTCCAAACACTTGACATAGCATCACTCAAATTTAAAATATTCAAACCAGATCCCTTTTGGTTGGATAACCCTTTAAAATTTCTCAAAATTTATCACCATTTTCCTACTGAACATCTTTAAGTCATTTAAAATATAAAAATAACTCTTTCAACCCATCACCAAGTTGTATGATTCTTCTTAATATCTACTCCTCTTCATTTCCACGCCAGACACTCCAGGCACAGCCATCATCACTTCACGTCTTAAATATTGCAACCACCAACTGCTGTCTCCCAATGTTTTTTCTATCCAAGCTACTCTACATACCATGTTATTTCCCTGTTTAAACATTTATTGGAAATTCCTTTGCCTACCGGTTAAAACTTCTGTCCAAAAAAAAATTACAATCTTTCCTTGACCGACCTTTCACCACTGCCCCATGCAAACTTTCTATTCCAGCCAACATATGTCTGATCATTGCCTGTAAAACAAACATACTTAGCCTATCCTCATTTCGTGTCTTTGCATACTGTACATCCTTCTCACTCTCCACTCTGTTTTTTAAATCTTAGCCATCATTTTGACTTAACATAGAATGCCTTCTCTACAAAAAGCTTCTGATCATTTCAGCCCACATCTCAGCTTCTCCCAAACTTGTTGCTATCCCATCGTTTCACTAGACAAGCCCAGCACAGGAGACTTCATCTTAACTTCTCAAACTGTTCTTTGCTGGCTTGTTCATTTTTTGCTGTGACCAAACCCATCTTTCATCACACCTACCAGTGAAGGAATCACACTTGAGTGTCTGTGACCTGCTGACTAACACCTCTACACTGTATGTGAACTTTTCTGTGCTCCTCGAGGATTTATCCTTAAATTCATAGAGTAGAAATAGGTTAAAGTTTGAAGTCATTAAAAGTAAAGGCAGAGGCACATTTGCCTACCTTGTCTGTTTCCTTCTTGCTTTGCCTGACCTGTGAATATTTTATTAATCTTCTTTCTGCCATCCCCTTATAATACGTTCTATAATTCTTCCTTCACATTTACCCACACAAGCTAAGATTACAAAGGGAATTGAATCTGACTTTAGTTCTAAAGAATAAAAGTGAAATTTTCTTTAGCTTTTCAAAAAGGACCACTCCCTGTGGCCCTGTGAGGGAGGAACTGTCATTCTTTTTCTCCAGTATCCCCTGCTCTAGCACAAAACATGATTCAAATCAATAAATGATGGATATAAATAACGACTGGATGGATAATGTATCTTATAAGTAATAAGTGATATTCTTATGCTATTGGTGATAGGTACAAATTGCATCTTTTTAAGAGGTATGGTTGACAGAATATGAATAGAGGTCACCCCACTTCTACTTCTACTGTACAGAAAGTTCCCATGTAGGTAAATGATAAATCTTGTTACTCAGAAGAAGCTCACAAGGAAAGTCACCCTCCTCCTACACATCTTCAACCCCCGCCACACACACACACACACACACACACACACACACACACACACACACACCTCAACACACAAGATTTAAGCAATGCTATGTGGAATTAAGAAAAAAATTTATTGAGAGAATTTTGGACTTCGCCCTTATAACGCTAACACTAATAATAGATGTCATTTATTAGGCATTTATTAGGTGCCTGGCTCTGAATTAAATCTATATGTTGTATTTTCTAACTTTCACAACTCCTTCGATGTATATACTCACTCATTTTACAAATGAGAAAAACCAAGTTTCAGAGAGGTTTTAGTAATTTGCCCATAGTCTAGGCAATAAACCCTTTTAAGCCTGTTCTGTTATATTCAGCCAAATGCACATTTTCATACATCACTGTCTCCACATGTCTTCATGAAGAGTAAACTGAACTTCTATTTCACTATTAATTTTGCCCACTTACGTATTTTTTCCTAAATTAAATATATGGTTATCACTTGAAATAGTTATCAAAATAACATTTGTTAGAAGGTAGAAAAATTGAATAACCCAAATTAAAAGGACTTTACTTTTTTAGAGGAAAATAATCTGTTGCAAAAATTCTGGCTAAGTTAAATTGTAGAGGCCTTACATGAAATAATGCACTCAAGAAATACACTCGAGGAATTCTTCATGTTTTCATTTGCTCTCATTACACCTAGAATTTTCATAGAAACTAACCTTATGAGATGTTCTATAAATCCTAAAAAGATTTATAATTTAAAACATTCTTTAAAAATATAAACTAAACCATGTATTTGTAACCTTTATTCAAAAAGGCAAGAAAATGATCAAAGAAGAGAAAGACAGAACCAAATGACTAATTGTTAGGGACAAAATGAAAATTTTTTTGACTAAACAAAGCTACCAGAAATCACTTTGATCAGAATTACTTTGTACTGAAAACGAACCAGAAAATAGGAGCTATTTTTTAAAAATTAACTCTTTCAACCCACCATAAGTTTTATATTATTATTTCTTGATATAGTTTAAGTAACTGGATAGACAAGGTAAGGGTGGATTTCTCTGCTGTGACATTAATGACAAGTGCACATTAAGAGACTCACTCAAGTATTTTTGCAGAATGAGGAGAGGAATGTCAGAGACAGCTGGACTTGCAAACCTTCCGGAAGTCTTTTATTGTTTGCTGTCTTGGATCAAGTCCAAAATGAGAATAATTACCCCGTAGGACTGCCAAGTTTTCAGGCTATTCAGATAACCCTGGTCTTGTAGTAGGAAAGAAATGTGAGCCAAGGTGCAAAAACAAGTTACTGAATTTTATAAAAAATATTTCTAAGGGAGGAGTTTTCTTAGAAGTCATCCATTTGCTTTGACCAGTAGAAGGCAAAGTAGAGAATCATCTGGTCAAAACCACAGAAAATAAAGGAGGGAGAAAATCAGACTTAATATCCACTCTTAGGCTGCCGTAGTAATCCGAGAGCTGAAGATTTTAATCAGGCTTCCTTGGGAGCTTTCAGTAATTCCTGAAAGCCTTTGCCGGGGGAGGGGAACAGGAATTAGCTCAAGATTGAATGGGAAATGTTT
This sequence comes from Pteropus vampyrus, assembly GCF_000151845.1. NCBI lineage: Eukaryota > Metazoa > Chordata > Mammalia > Chiroptera > Pteropodidae > Pteropus > Pteropus vampyrus. Next base: position 377,026 of record NW_011888848.1, read on the forward strand.
ATTGTTCTGAAAACTGCATTTTCCAATTTTTTTTAAAATTTACTCTTTATTTAACATGAACAGGTCCACTCTATTGAAAAGAGAGAAGAAATTTTAGGTTTCAGTCTAAATTTCCAAAGCTAATAACCTGTATATTATTCTTGTAACACACCTGTGAAGAAAATACTATTACAGGAAGGTCACACTTTTTGAGATGGATGAGTTCCTTGAATATTTAAAAATACTTAAACATTTAAGAACATTCATAATTCAAAATCAGTTTTCCGATAGGAATAATTTTAAACACAAGGAATAAATACATATCTCATAGTCACGTTTTATCATATGTAACTTTTGTTCCTTCTTTTGAAAGTTGATTTCTGACACGTTTCTCTGTTTTACTACTAGCACTCACACTTAATAAATACTTGAATGGCATGGTTACAATTTACCAACAGTGATTGTTAAAGTAACAGCCCTTAGGATTTGTGAGGCAGCTAAACAGAGTAGTTCAGATCATGACTAGTGATATGTGTATTTCTTCCTCCAACTAATGTGGCACCATCATGTGGCAGGTAGTATTATAAAAGTTAAATCAGTTGGGCCATCAGCTTTGAAGTTATGTGATTCTTGAGTATATTTTAGATGTAGGGATTCATATTTTACATGTTAAGCACATCCTTATTAATACTTATATAGCGATATTTTAAAATGTCATGATCCAAATCCATATAAAATGCAACTATGTCCCTATTTTGCAGATGAAGAAACTGATGTTTAGAGTAATTAATACATTTACCTATGGGCACACAGTTTATAGGTGACAGAATTGGATTTATCCATATTCTTTGCTCAAAACCATGCTGCTTACATAACTGGGAAGGTCAAAATGAAAGGTGCTAACTCCAGGAAGACTTTGTGAGTGGCTTACATAAGAGGGAAAGATGATCTCATGAGCCAGGGAGAGAAGAAAACCTTTGCTGAGTTTCTCAAATTGTGGACCATGTGCACCAAAACGTTTGGAATCTCAATTAAAAATTTTATTTCTGAGTCTTCCCCCAATTCAATTAGAGCCTCTAGTGGTAGAGCCTGTAAATCAGCATTCTTACCAACCTCCATGGTTTATAGTAATTAAAATTTCTGTAATGTCAGGGGGTTATATGCCTCTTAGACACCACTCTCGCTCCACCCCTAAGTCCAGGGATACTCCCTACACCAACAATCCCTACTAATGAACAACCGAAGACTTTCGAGAGGTGTTCAATAGGTCGAGTGCGTGGTGAGCTGCTCTGCAGAGGAATCAGAATGTGACACTGGCCAACTGCGGCATACTCGATTCTTACTCATGCATTTCTTATTGTGCTTCTGACCTTTCTACAGCCATTTTCTCCAACACATGGACGGTTAACCTGGTGTTTGCACTTGAGATCCTATCAGTGTTCTGGTAACCTTTCACTCGAGGGCATCATATTTCAATCGACTTCCTGGTCAATCAGCTTCCTGGTCAAACGACTTCCTGGTTGGCCTCGATCCATGTCCACGGAGTGGGAGAGGACAGCAATCCCTCAAACAACGTCTCATGCCTCTTCTATGACTTTCTGTGGGGGAAATGTCTCCATGATTCTGGCTCTCCCACCCCACATCCCTCCACTCATATGCACATATAATTTGCCAAATCTCTTGAGTGTCTCTTCCATATCAGTGTGCATTTTCTTTCTTGGATGTCCCGATCAGTCTTGGCTCAAATTCAGCAGGATTTGAAACAATTTTATGTTCTTAACCAGTTCTTTAGCTCAGTAATTCCATGGCTTGGGACCTATTCCAAGGAAAGACATCACGTATAATTATGTTTATGGCAACACTATTTACACTTAAAAGAAATCAAAAGCAATCTAGAGAGAAATGTAAAAGGAGGGGAGTGAAAGGATTTGGTGAAATATTATGCAGATATGAACTAGGGGGTTCATGAAGACTATTCAGGAACATGGACGAATTGCTAATGAAAAATAAGCAATGTACCTACGTAGGCTGTACTACTTAGGTACTCTAAGCTCATCCATGAATAGAAAATGAGAAAGACTGGGAGATAATAAAAATGTTAATAGTCGTAATATGTTGTTATATAAGATCATGATTGATTTTTCCTACTTCCTGAATTTTCTAAAGTATATATGCTTTTATTAAATTACTGTTTTTTATATAAAACTCATCAAACTCTCCAGTCTGTTTACCTTCTATTCACAAGGCCTAATACATGGAGTAATCTTTGATTTCACCCTCTATTCAGGTCAGCTCTGTAAGTCCTTTGTTAAAGGTTCTCAAATACCCGCATGAGCACTCTGTTTACCTCTTTTACAGACCTTATAATAGTGTCCTCACAACTCCCGCAACAATGTCCACTTCTACATCCTCTTATCTGACCTCCAAAAGTTGAAGTGTCTTAGGGCCCAATTAGGTGGTCCCTTCTCTCCTATTTACATTCTCTCCCTAAATGATCTCATCTCCTTAAGCCACGTTTAAATATCAGATGACTTCCAAATTGAAGTTTCCAAACATTATCTCTTCCCTAAACTCCAAATGTCCCTTTATCCAAAAGCTACTTTATCTTCACTTGGATGTCTGATAGATATCGCATATCTATCACGTCAAAACAGAACTCTGGGTTTCCTCTCTACCCATGCCCCACTATGACTTAATTAATTAATTAATTAACATGCAAGTATAGTAATAGTTAAGTCAGTTCCTATTGATCTTAGTACCTAGTATCATTATCCACCCTTTAATCAAGCCAAAAATCTTAGTCTCCTTTATTGCTATTTGGCAACACCACATAGTGTTTCAGGATGTCTAATCAGCTACACTGCCCAAATAAACACAAGCTCTGTCTACTTCTTTCTGTTCATGTCTACTGTTACCATGTATCAGCCACTGTCATCTCTCATTTGGAAATGAAGGATAGAATATCCTTATAGATAGCTTCCCTAGTGGATTTCTTATACCATAGAATGATAAATTATTATCATTGTTTAATATAATTAATAATTATACATTAACCATAATTGTATATTATTCACTATTAGTGTTAATTATTATACCATATCTTATTATATTACAGTCTATTCTCCACATGGCAGCCTGAATTATTAAAAACATAAATCACATGTCACTCCCCTGCTTAAAATTCAGCAACGCCTGTACACTGCAATTAGAATAAAATTTTATGATTATTTATTATTAACTAATAATATTACTACCACAATAGCATATAAAATTCTCACAGGTCCTACAAGATCTAGTCCTTGCCCACTGCCCATCACTTGACACCAGCCCTGGTTATTGCCAACCTCCCTGCCTCAGCCTTCACTCATGCCCAGCTCAGTCCTGCTGTGCAGTTGTCTATCCCTCTGCCTGGTATGCTCTTCTCCAGGTCTTGGCTGGACTGGCTCATTCTCATCAGCGCACATGTCACCTGAGGAGCCTGCTCTGACCTCAGCAGATCTTCCTGTTCCACATCTCTAGCCATTATCACCTCACCCAGTTTGATTTTTAAGCTATTTTTTTATGTATTTGTCTCCCTGCCACACACTAGAATATTGGCTCCATAACAATAGGTTCCTTGTCTTTTCCTCTTTTTTTAATCCCTTGAACTTAAAGGAAAGAAAAAATACTTCTGCCCAAAAAAAACTTAGCACCTAGTAGACAGAATTTTTTTGGTAAACTTTTTTTATTTGCAGTATATTATATATACAGAAAAATCCACAAATCCTAAGTTTAGAGCTCAATGATTTTTAACAAAGTGAACTCACTCATGTAATCCCCACCCAGATCAAGCTATAGAACATCACCAACACTTCAGAAGCTTCTCTCTGTGTCCCTTCCCAATTATTATCTCCCCCAAGGTCACTACTACTCTGACTCTGATGAGGATTAATTTTGCCTGTATTTGAACTTCATATGAACAGAACCATACAATATATACTGTTGTGTGTCTGAATTCATTCGTTCAGCATTATATTCGGCCATGTTTTTGCATGTAGTGGTAGTTCCTTTGTCCTCATTCCTGTATAATACTTTGTTTATATAGTTTATTTCATTCTATTCTAGGTAGATCTTTGGGTTGTTTCTTCTTTGGAGATATAAATAGTGCTGAGGTGAACATTTTTATACCTGTTTTTTAGGGCACATTATGTGGGTGTCTTAGGAGAGGAAGGGCTCAGTCGGAGGGTTTAGCTTTACTAGATTCTGCCAAACAGTTTTCTGAGGGGTTTGTACCAAATTACACTCCTACTAACAACATATGAAAATTCCGGTTGCTCCCCATCGTCACTTGGTATTGTCAGTTTTTCTTAACTGTAGCAGTTCTGGTGGGTGGCTTAATAGTTTCTACTTTTGAAATAAAACCAACTGTTTGGATGGATTAAGTCTCAGAAAACATCTTTTTTTCCTACTGCAGTTGTGCATTTGTCAGCGGGTCACAGGAACATCCATACTGTGAAGGATAAGATGGTAGCCAGAGCTAGAATACATTTTTTAAATGAATAAACCCAGATAGAAACAATCTGATGAAATCAGAAATATCTAAAGGGATATCTGTGCTCTCTGATTTTGCTCATATTGGGTACTGGATTCTTGTCTCAATTCTCAAGTAAGGCTTGCTAGTTCAAAAATTTACATATAACAATACCTGAAGGGTTTCTTAATTTGAGATTTCTGTGGAGCTGCTAAAGAGGTGAGTGGATAGTGGTTGAATTCATTATATTCTGTAATGAAACCTTTATACAGCTTATTGTATATAGTCACATACAATAAATTACAGAGAAGCATTCTGATTTCATCTTCATATTCTCGTGATTCATAGCATTCTTGTCTCCGACATTTGTACTAATGTTCATTTCTCTTTTCTTCAGTGATCGTCACTAATTCTTCATCTTTACTTATAAATAGATTCAATTTATAGTTTCAGGTGCTGAGCCATTATCAGGCAATTTCTTCAGCTCTATCCAGTGCTGCTGCTGGCTCTGACTGTGTGATACTGGTGCTGAGTTTTCTGCTCCACTTAGTCCATATTGCTATCTCTATGCCGCAGTACTTTCATGCAGCACCGCCATGTCTGGAAGAATTTTGATCGAGTTGGGTTTCATTCTATTATCTCTTTATTGTTGGAAACTTTGATTTATTTCAAGAGGTCATTTTAACATTTTTACCAAAGTCACATGTCACCTAGGTTTGGACTTTTTGATTTGTCTTTGGTTCCAATATTTTAGAAGTCGTTAATTGGGAAATCCACATATTTGTTGTTACTGACGTGATTGCTCAGAATATAGGAGTTTGGACAAGAAAACATCTAAGGCCCTTCTAGTACTTTCTTGGTTTAGGTAAATTTGTTCCCAAAGTAATAAAGATGCGACAATATAAGATTTGGGCTTGAGTCTACTTCTCTGATTTTACTCTACTCTGGAGACAGAACTCATAGACATAAAGCTTTTGATGACATAAGGGACTTAGTGGGTCAGTTGCAGTTCAAGCTCCAAGAAACAAAAGAATAGGGCACAACTTGACCTAGGTAGGGATCCAGTAGAGGCCAGGGCAATGGGATGGGGAACAATCACAGGGTTCACACCATCACTTCCTTCAGGTCTTTGCTCAGATGTCATCACGTTTCTGATATGACATGTATAAAACAGCAAGCCTCATCCGCACCCAGCACTCCCTCTCCTCCTTATCATCATCTCATATATTATTAATTTCCTAACATAGCACCTCTCTCCCTGCTTAAAACCAAGCTTCAAGAAATATAAGACCTATCTATATCCCCATTACCTAATGTCTCACCCACATTCTTTCTACAGTTCTCCAGGTCCTAAACTTTTAGGCCTCTCCACCCAAAATAGCTCCTGGCACATATAAAACACATAGGAAATAATTGGTTGAATGAATGAATGAATGAATGAATGAATGATTAAAAACTCCCGGCCCTTCTCTGTCCGGAATTCTTTAGAGGCCAAGATTATCTACAGTTCTGTCAGTTGAAAATTTACCTAACACTCCAGGAAGAGTAAAGGAGTTTCAGTCATTCTTCCTTCGATTGTGTTTGTCTTCTGATGTCTAATTGAGAAATTATGGAAATTTCCTGAAGAGATGGAGAAGCAGAAGACTCTGTGTTTAGAAACCCAAAGTTTTGAGGGCTGTGGATAATGGCAAAGAAAAGGGACAAGGACAAAGGAGGAGGCTAGAAAGTGAACTCAGAAAGGCCAAACACAAACCAACTAACTTCCACTTGTGTTCTAGACCATATCTTTTCATTTCCGCTCTCAGTCATCAGATGGAAACTATTTTCTCCTCTAGAAAAGAGAAAAGCCCTAAAACTTCAAGGGCCCCATCCTCTTTAATAGAATGGCTGGGAAGTCAGGGGCTGAGGGTGGAGGGAGTACTCAACACACGCACATTTGATAATGAAGCAAGAAGATGTTCTCCCCTGAAGAAATTTATAGAGGCCTGGAAGGTTGAGCTATGCATGATGAGGCCATTTTGGAAAGTTGAATAGCCTGGGCATGAATAGAAAGCAAGGTCTCCAGACTTTTTGAAACCTTGTTTTTATTATCCAATTCTACTCATAGTCCTAACTGTCTTAGAACAAAAATACCCATCGAATTCTTATTATTCATAAGTGCATAGAGTCCAAGGTAATTCTGTCAATCTTATCCTACGAGAATGCCAGGCCAGAGCAAGTACAAAGTCTACTAACTCTCAGCTCTTGTGAACTTGGTAGCACATGTGGTGTGGAAATATAAGCGATGGAAATATTTCCATGAACTTTTGGTCCCAACGAAGTGATTGAATGGGCTTTAATGCTTCTGTATTTTTGTGGTTGACATTGTTGTTTTCAATTGTTAATCTGTTAGTAGTCAGATACGATTTCTTACTGAGACAAATGTATATATAGATGTCTTCTTGAAAGTTACCGGAATGTTGTCATCAAAATCGAACTAATTGACCTTAAAATTTTCTATGTGAGGAAGAAAGAGAAGCACAAAAATAAGCAAAACAGGTAGAGTTTAAGCATGTTCCTAGCTCTTAAAATTCACAGACTACAGTTACTATGAGTATGTTTGCTTAGACAGAAATTTGTATTATAAATGAAAATGATGTAGTCAGGAAAAGATTTGTTGGTAAAAGAGAGATTGTGGTGGTATCAATAATGTTGTCAAGTGAATAATTTTGACATTCATCATTTTATGTGATCCTCATGACAACCTGTAATGTAGGCAGAATATTAGACAATGCTGTCTCCATTTTACAAAGTGAGTGAGAAGAGTTATGAAACATGCCCGAAAGCACTCGCTAAGTGAAGGAGACAGGATTAGGAATCTAGCTGCCAAATTTTCTTTGCCTAACACCAGACTGCCTCTGTGATAATACCTTAAACTTCTGGAGGATACCTTAGTTACTGGAAATATTTTCACATGTATTATTTCAACGGATAGCATATATTTTATTAATGATTAACATCTTATTAAGTCCTTTCTACTGAAATAGTCTTACTGAGGGATGTGCTTGCCTGGTTTAATCGGGTCAAGATAGATGAAATTATATATCTATACACACAGTAATTAAAGGCAGTCATTTCGGTCATCTCCACTTTTTGCTGCTAGTAGATAAGAAAGTTGTCCTGTTTGAATTCTCTATTCAAAAACAAACAAAAATGGAAACAGGAAGCAAGCCAAGATCTAATGAAGAATTTTAAAAAGAGTGAATTTCTTTTCTTTAATTAGACCTGGTATACATAAATGTATTAAAAATGTGCTTATCAATGCTATGATTTTTGTTTTCGGAATCATTTTGTGATTAAAGTGGGGCAATGAGTTCCTGTTGCCTCATTATACAGGACTATGGGAAGCTTCAATTTGGGCATTGAGGTGCAGGAGAGAGAAAATTCTTAGGTTTCCTTTGAGCAAAAAGAAGTTCTTGAAATGAAGGATATTCACAAATGTCAGGATAGCCAAGCTGGCATCTTGGTGATTTTAAGATAGGGAAATCTGAATTGGCTACAAGTTCAGAGATTGCAAGTGTTGCTAGGGGTTTTGTTAGGAATTTTTTTTTTTTTTTTTTTGAGGAGCAGATGAACTCTGTGACATAGTCACTGCCATCCACTGCCAGTGTGACACATTTGAAGTGTGACCCATCTGAGCACCATCTATGAACACTTTGCAGTAGAAGAGCTTAATATTGAGTTTCACCTGGACGATAAATTCTCAATGATTTCTAGGAATAACACTACAAAAGATTTTTACAGCTGCCACTTTTTTGCCTGCAGACTCAGTGTTCTGAGATCTCTGGTCAGCTACGGAGTCAGGCACTCTCTAGCAAGTCAATAGCTGTCATGGGAGGACTTCAGTCAAGATAGCTATCTGTCTGTCCTTCGCTCTAATTTCATGATGATGGTGGTGGTGGTGGTGAATTGATCTCATTTGAGAACTACTGTACTTCAGATGCAAAGGACCTGGATAATGGGGAGACTGACTCTCCACTTACCACATCATAAAGTTCACCTGCCAGAGGCCCTGTAATTCTTTGGGAAATCCCCAAGAAATGTCCCTGGAGGTCTGTCTCATCTCTATCTTTAAAAACCATTAACAAAAAATATGATTTAGGAAGGAATATCTTTTCTTTTTCTACCATCTCTTTTGAGTGGTAGTATTTGAGTGATCTCTTTAAAAAATAAACTGTTTTTAATAGGAACGATATATGGCCCCGGGCCTATCACCGAGTAGGCATTTATACTTAATATTTGTGAAATGAATATTGTTCAGATTTACTTTCTTTGGTATGTCTTATGATTATAATAATTCACTTACTGTGAACAGCTATGAAAATTTCAGAAAAAATAACAACGTGCTTCTTTAAAAGGTTGCAAAAGTTTATCTAATGGATTTTTAGGTTAATAAGCCTAAAGGGCATATGAAGAGCAGAAATTTATGACTATGTTTCCTCCTTTTTGTATAATATGAGCCCAAAAAAGTTTAGGGCTGGAATCCTAAAGGACGTTGCTAGCCCCAAATGGAAGGATGTGGAAAACTGAGATTCATAATGACTTTTTCCCCTTTCTTCCTCCCTCTCTCCTTCCCTTTTTATTTTTTCTCTTTTTATTTTATTTTGCTTTGTTTTTTGGTTGGTTGGTTGGATTGGGTTGGGGAGAGGCTGTTTATACAGATAATGTTATATATCATGATTCAGGTAGTCTCCCAATGAAATTTTTATTAATCAGCTCTCAGGAGGGAAAAAAAGTTTTTCCTTCCTACAGCTGTGAAACTTAGTTAAGACTGTACAGTGGAATTAATAGGACAAGACTAATAGCATTGTCCTATTAATTCCACTGTACAGTCTTAACTAAGTTGCCCTGGAATTGCCCTGGAATCGTCGCTGTCCTAATAATTTGGTAATATTTCAAAAGATATTAAAAGTTTTCTCAAAGGAACAAAGTTTTCTGTCGAGACAAGATGACTAACCACTTTTATGATCCTGGTGAGTTTTTTGGCTTCAACATTAATCTTTACTATTGCCCATATTTATTTTCAGGTGCTTTTCAGTTCCTACCACTCCCCTATTTTGATTTTCTGCAACATTTAATTGGGGTTACTAATGATAGTACTTTATGTCTTTCTTCTCATTATAGAAGTTCAGAAACCAGCACATTGTTCTTTCCATAGATAGTCGAAAGCCAATAATGCCTTAGTCATGGACAGGTCTCCACTGGCCCAGGAATGTACTAGATGGCATCCCATCAGTGGTTGAATAAAGAAGATAAGGAAAAGGAAGAAAGCACACCCACTAGAAGAAATTAATTTTGTAAAATTTAGCAGAACTCTGACTTAAAATTCAGGAACAAGGGTTCTCATCTAGGACAGCAGTGATGCATAGACAGGAAACATTCTTCAATTACGTGAGCAACTTCATCCAAAGATTCATGGAGATGGGGGGAAGGGGAGGACAGCAGGAAAGCATCTTGGAGGGTGAAGTCTCCAGGGTGTCCCTAACGCAGAACTAGGACCCATAGATTTCTTACACACGTGAGGTTCTGAGTCAAATGCTATGAGATGGGTCCTAGGCAATGGAATTATTTTAATGCTTCTTGGTGGTTGTATATCTAGTCAGGTCGAAAACCACTATTCTAAATGAAAGCCTGGTGACAGTTCGGGCTCAGCACTGGGTGAAAGGCAAAGCACTAGAGCTATAATCAGAAGAACTTAGTAACTGTGTCCAAGAGCCAGTCCCCTGACCTCTCTCTCCATGCCTATTTTTTTATTTATATGACCAGGGTAACACTGTGCAATGAAGGTGTGAGAATCAAGTTTCATAATATCAGAACTCCACAAAGTTATTTTAATGTGAAATAACCATAATACTTGCATGGAGTCAAGTACTTGTGGGCCAAAATTGAAGCTGGCATTGCACGGTCTGAGAGTCAGGGTGACCACACAAGTTAAGAGAATAAACTGATGCATCAGAAAGTGAATCGAAGCCAACCCATTTTACCAAATATTCAATAAGAACATCTATTTTAGACTGAAGTTTTCTGACTTACCAAGGTGATTGGTGGTGAGTGGAGAGAGCAGTCACAGTACACGCCCACCTTCTGTTTGTCAGGGAATGTGAAATTGAACACTCTGAATTGTTAGTGGAAGAATAGAGGAAGTAAATTACCAGATTACTACAATCTATTTCCCCATTTAAATGCTGATTTATAGGACAGAAAAATCCACACTTTGATTATTCGTCATATTATTATTATTAAAAATGTGTTTTTGGCAAAGACCAGATACTAGGCCAAATTAAAGTAGACATTATCTATTAAAGATGCCTGCCATTAGGTGCGAAAATGTTTTAGAAGTTGGGTCACACTCTGTAGAGATGTGATACTGGCGTGGAGATGCATTATTCGGTATTGCAAACACTGTAATCCTAGTCTAGAGGCATTAGAGTGGGTTTTTTGGGTCTCGTTTAATTTGTTTAACCTGTTCTGGGATTGTTGCCTATTCTTCCTACTCTGGAAACTGTCAAAGTCTAAAACAAATGGCAGTTCAAGTTTTGTTACCAGAAAAATCAGTGACCTCGCCTACGTTTATTAAGAGTTGCTACTGTTGGATCAGGTGTTGCCATATCTTAACAACTGACAAAATCTCACAACTTTTGTTTTTGTTTTTCTATTTATAGGATATAAGTGTAATAAAACAATTTAATTGTCCAGTCCTGGAAGTAACTAATAGCACCGTTGGTTATTGAGTTAGCAGGGTTGGGGGCTTGGAGTGGTTGGTACTTTAGACGAAAGATTCTTCGGAAGACTTGGTTTTGATTCCAAAATACCTCGCATTTAAATTGAGGGCCAATAAAGGAACAACGTAAAAGCAGTTTTATCAACCATTGGTGTTCATATTAAAATAATTGAAAGTATTATGGATGGTTTATACCTAAGACTCTTTATTTCCAAGGCAGAATTCTAGAAATCTTATAGTCGTTACTGAGATATTCCACTTTGACTTCCAGATGGCCGTAAAATTGGAAAGCTAGAATACAGTCCTTCAACCTTTTCTGAAGTTGATAAATGGTCAGACCTCATGGTAAGAGCCTGGGCTTGAAAGGAAAGTAGCCATGTCTCTCATAGGCTTCCAATAGTTATACCTATAAAAGGAGGGGGCGGGGGGAGGAGTGACTACCACCTGAAAGTGAGAACTTGTTTACCAGACAGACTTTTTTTTTTTTTTTTAAGAGAGGCAACCCTCGATTGACCTCACAGATTGCAAGGATCTCATCAGCTTACAGTCCCTTACAATCCCTTATTTTTTATTTTTACGTCTACAGTGTAAAAAATAACCTGGTCTTCCTAGGTGGTCTCCCATCCAAGTACTAACCAGGCCCAACCCTGCTTAGCTTCCAAGATCAGACGGGATCGGGCTTGTTCAGGGTGGCATGGCCGTAGACTCTTTTGCAGACTTTTACTCTAGGTCTCCCAACATCTGTGTAGCACATGGTGTGTTGAAAGGAGACTCCCAGCCTTAAACACACAAATGTTCTCCCAGTAATCTGTCACCACCATGAATCATATGTGTCAGAATTTGAATTTATTTATATTATATATTTACATTTGCTTATTTACATGTTTATTGTCTTCTGCAGTCAACTGTAGAGATTCTCTCCCTGCCCCAATGAGTTCTATGATATCTGACACTTGGTGGATATTGATGACATAAGTGTTGATTTAAAAATGGCTCCGTCTCTTCCACCCGTCCCAGTACCAGTGTGGTAAAGCCTTGCATGCAGGCATTGTTGTGATTGTTTATTATCTATCAACTGTAGCTAGTCACCTATTAAAATACATATTTTTTGAATTGTCAATCTAATACATACTTACTTTACAATAGTCAAACAGTGCAGAAATGTATATAGTACAAACTAGAAGTTTCCCTCCCCCATCCCCAGAATATCACAACTAACAGTTCAGTGTGCATTGTTGGCACCTCTTTGAGTACATACATGGCATGGCAAATAGCTAATGATGAAAAAACAGTCTTCATCTAGACCAGAAATCCAGAACATTAATTTGAGAAGAAGCAGCTCGGCTACTCAAGGCCTTGGTTTACTTCAGACCGTCTTGCTGCGTGGTGCCTAACGTAGCTGAAGGCGGGCAGAGACATCCACTGTTCCCTTTACTGAGCTCTCTCCTATTCCATTAACTGTTACCATCGAAACTAGGCTTTGACAAGAAAAATGACACATTTTTTCAAAAAAGAAGGATGCTGGTGTGACCTTACAACTGACAAAATGCATGTGATAGAGTAGTCATCTGCCCTCATTAAATATAATGGCCCAGACTCAGCCTCTTTGAGCCCCTAGAATTAGAATAATCTTTATCATCTGACTGAAAGATAAATTTCATATGAACCAGATCTTTTTTATACAGTCTCTCCTTCAAGACGTTCTATGGAAAATACTCATTTCATATCCTATTATGAACTTTTGGTAGCTGTCACTTATTTTGTGAAAAATTGGCTCATGAAATAAAACATTTAACAATAAAACACTTAATGACATGAATAATCTTCAGTGAAATCAAATTCTCTGTGTATCAGTTTCCTAGGCTTTTAAGTAGGGTTGATTAGCTTTTACCTCTCCTGCCTGACACAAGGAGATGAGAAAGGTAAAGTGACTATCAGCACTGAAGGATAGACCAAGTAAAGAAGCAATAGTAATGACAACAAATAGTAATAAAATATTAATAACTTATATTCAGCACCTATGTATTGGAGGCTCTATGCTAATTAAATACTTACATAATATTGTCTTGCAAAATTTATAGAAGTAATTTGCAAGTTAGATATGATTATCATTTGAGGTGAAGAAAGACTAAGAGAGGTTAAGTAATTTGCTCATTTATGAAACTAGTAAGCAAGCACACCGTGATTGGCATTTGCAGCTCTATTTTATTGGTAGTGGCTTAAAGTGGTCAAGAACTTCAATGCTGTATCCAGGCATGGCCAAAAAGAGTGTCAGGATTGATTAGCCACGAGTATTGCCATGAGTATAAGGACGGACTGGGGGTAGCAGGACGTAAGCTGCATATTTGTCTCTTGCATCACAGTGTCTCTCAAGATGATATAACTTAAGGAGGAAAAACAAGTCACCCTGCCCCACCCCACCCCCAGCCCTTAAAGTACATTTTGGTAAGGCATCACAGTCTAAGGGCCCTGCACTCAGTTATAATAAAAAGCCACAAGGTTCCAAAGTGTGCAGTGGCTGAGATGTGCAAGGGACAGAGCTACTGACTTCCCACAAATAACAATTATTCCATTGGCCATGCAGCTCACCGATGGCTTTTCCCAGCAGTAGCATTGTCACATCCCAACAAAGCGCCTTTGCCCAAAGAAGACACATAGGGTCAATGGCTGGCACTGACAGTTTCCCTGAGAAATACACTATCTTCTGTTCTGAGTCAGCTTTATTGTTCAGAATTGAGGGAGTGAAGCTTATGTCCAGATATGGGACAATGATATGTGCTATATTCTTATTGACAGCAATATTGTGAGTCACCACGATACCTAGTCTACGATGCTCAGAAAGACCTCCTCACACCCTAACCCTCACAGTTGAATACCTATTTGTCCCTAACTTAAATGGCACTTCCTCTGAAGTCTTCCAGGACTACCACTACCACCAACAGCAGAGTTGGCTTATTGATTCTTGTCACCTGAGCATCTAGGACAGTGCCAATAAATCTCTAACAATTGAAAGAATAAGTTAAACTGTGCCAATACTTAAGAAATTGGGTATAGCTAAAGAACAATGATTTTTGTGACTGAAGAAGATGAAAAAATAGTAACTATTCCAAAAGTACTTTTCTTGGATTTACTCTGATCGTGTGTGAAACATGCGGCTTAGCAGCAAAACGTAGTAGAGGGAAGGGCTCTGCTTCCTGGGTATGGTGGGCTGCAGTGAACAGGGAGAGGCATGCTCTGTAAACTGTACTGATGGTTCAGAAAAATCATTGATCTGGGGCTAATGAGAGGAGACTGATACATATTGAACGTGTGTCATTTGTGTGTTTCTTTTTCTGTGTATAAAAGTCATTGACATATCTCCCACTGGTCTCTGAAAAGCAGGTAAGTGATATACTAAGTAGATGTACTATCACCAGCCATTTCTACAACTAGATGCATTCAATAGCCACAAAATGTTGTCTAGTGTCTAGTGTTCAAATGTTAACTAGTGTTCAAAAGTCTATTGAATATCAAATCTTGTGCCTTGTGTCTCACTTTGGGCTGCAAATAATAAGAAATAGAACTCTAAATGGCTTATACTGTAAGGAAGCTTTATCTCAACAAGAAGTCTTGGGTCAGTGTCTACCATCACAAATCATTGTAAGGGAAATGGGATTACTAAAATTTGATTAGGCGATTAAGATTTACTCCTAAATTGAAGATGAGTTTACCTTCCTTGGGAAGGTGTTGGGAGAACCAGAACTAAATCAGAATTCTTTTAATATGGAGAAGGAGGAAGAGACTTTGACTCTTGAACAGGCAGCCAACCATGCCAGCTATATATGCTTGGTGGAGATGCCACGTTCACACTTCCATGCTACCTTCCACAGTGGGGAATTAAAGTGCCCTAAATGCTCATAACCTTAATCTGGTGGTTTCATGTTATAATTTAGCCATTATCTGGTGAGGTAAATATAAAACATAAAAAATAAATTCAGATAAGACAGAAGAATCTCCATTACCTGATTTCGCCAATGATTCAACTCCCTATTCCCAAATTATGACAGATTGTTGACTGAAAAGACTTAGGCCATTCTATCAGGAGGAGACATTTCTTTAAGATAAGGAAGGGAGAAGGAGATAGCCTTGGAGTCAACACGGGAGGAACACTCCCTGAGAGGAGGAAATATATGCAGAGATCCTGAGACAGAAAACTGATCAGATGTGACAGTGCTGAAATGATTGGCTCACAGGGAGCAGGAAAAGAACCGTAGGAGGTAGGGGCAGAGCTGCTGGAGAGAGGGACCATTAAAAATTAAAGCCTTGAAGTGCAGTAGGAAGCCACTGCAGGATTAAATAAGATCTACAACTATGCAGTGACACCCATAATCCTATGCAGGGTCATTAAGCATGTTGGAAAGAGTAACTTCATTTAATGTAAGATATATGTCATTAGAGAAGCTACTTAACAAAGCCCCAACTTAATAGACAGTTGCTAGGAAATCAACTTCATTACCTTGGTTCTATGCAAAGTTTACTTTTAGTTCTAGTGGTGGATGCATGTTTATGGACAGGGTAGCCTAGTAAAATGACTTGTTCTGGAACAGCTCTAAGACATTTTAACTAAAAGATGGTGCCTCTGAAGAGAAACAAAAGCTCCTATTTCCTAATTTGGTGAGGCTGCTCATCATTTCGATAGTTGTTCACTAGTGTATCTCTTAAGTGATTTCTAAAACCTACGAGGACATGCTGCCAGAAAAAAAAGTGGGCAAACACATACGCCTAAGGAATTTACTTCACGGTGAAGGCCACTCATTACAGTTGCCAAGTCCTGTCACACTTGAGGTTACATCAGTGAGCTCAACACATTCCAGAGCTCTCCACCTTCCTTGTCAGTTCCTTGGTAATAATTTCATGTCAGTTTATTTCTCAACGATCTTTCACCCTTTCAGCCATCCTTGAGTACCTGCGCCTATCTGGTGGCAGACACGTGACCAGGCATTGAAGAACAGTACTTAAGCAGTGTTAGCACATGGTTTGGAGGAGCTCAAAACAGTGAGCCTGGATGGACTTCCTGGACGAAATGACAGTAAAGCTAAGCCTTGAAAGAAGCTGCTTCTGGCTTCTGTAAGAAAGATGGATTAAAGTAGAAAGGCATAACCAAAGACAATTGTTTAGAGGCTTCTGTAGGACGCCTAAGAGAGGCCATGGAGGCCTGAGGAGGAGTTGGCTGAAACAAATAAACAGAGATATTCCAGAAATAAAGCCGGGGGACATGGAGAATGATTGGACATAGGACAAAACTGAGATAATTCCCAGAATTTTCAGCCAACTCTGTCTTATTCTCAAAGTATAGTTCTCAAGCTGAAACACAGACACCACCAGAGTTCTTCATGAGGTCTTGCCTTGGATTCATTCCTTTCCCATGACCTCTTTTGGGAACACTGAGGAAGAATAAGTGGTATTATGTTTATTCTTGTTCACAGAACATTTTAAGATGCTTCTGGGTAAATGCAAATTATTCTGATTCATCTGTGCCGATTCACTGCCAATGGCAGAGTCTTCTAAGTATGGTTAATGTCAGAAGCAAAATTATTTTCCTAAATATTGTTTCTTTTCTCTTTTCATTGTGAAGTATATTTGGTGCTCTTCGAACTGGTGCTTATATGGTGTACATTTTGATGACCAAAGGCCTGAAGCAGTCAGTTTGTGACCAGAGTTTTTACAATGGACCTATCACCAAATTCTGGGCTTATGCATTTGTGCTAAGCAAAGCACCCGAACTAGGTGAGTGTCTTGTCTCCTTCCACGTTCCCCTCCCCTTCCCACTCCCCCTTTGTAGCTACATAGCTACAGCATTTAAAAACACACACAGAAAAACGTAATTTGAAGGTCCTGTTTTATTGGTTGCAGGAAAGTTACAATTAATAGATTTGAGTTCTTGACTACTACTATCTTTTTTTCCCTTCCTTCCATCCCTCCTTTTAAATAATTGTACATTGTGCATATGAAGAGCAATATAGTTTGCATAAAACATGCAAATTTTCAAGCACTGCTGAATATGCATTTCAGGGGGTTGTAAAATACACACAGCCCTTTCTCTCAGGCCCATGAGCAGCTCAGCTAATATTAGAATATGAGGAAAATTAGCAATATGACTATTTCCAAGTCCCATATCAAAGCATTCTTCCATCTCTGGAGTTAGGATTCAGACTAGGAAATTAAGCTTTTCATTTGGGTATTATGGTTAACAAATGCTAAGGGTTGGTTTCTGGTATTGTTTGATTTTAATCATCAAAGGGACAGGCCTTGGAGAAGAAGAATGTAGTTCACTTTCTAGAAACTAATTTTTAAACTAACTGGCTATATTTGTAGATTTCTAAGGTTTTCCCTTCAACTCTGATGAACTTGACTATAACTGTGGCACAAGTTCGCAGAAACACTGAAAAATTAGCTGGCAATGATTTGACATGGGCACAATTCCCCTGGAAAACATCTTTATTGCCAGAGAAAAGGATCTGCTGGTGATGATAAGCTCTGAGGTCATCCATGAGCAGTGCTGGCCACTGTCTCACAAACTGGTATATATCCATAGGGAAAACCTAGCCTTCCTCTGGGTTTCTTAATTTTTTATCTAAAATCGAGAATTGTGTGTATTAAGTTATAAATATTTGTTTGTTTATAGATTGTGTTCCCGCTTCCATTTTTCTCAAAAAAATGGGGTTAGAGGTTATAATTTCATTATAAGCTACCTACACTCTAAGATAGTAACAAATCTTTCTGTAAGGTGTCCCTAGTTCATATCTTGTATCTATTCACAAAGGATACGAGGTCTCTGTGCTATGTGTCAGCAACCTACTTACTTTCCACTGAGTGCTGCACACCTGCTGCCTACAAGCAGCTGCCGGTTGGTTTGAACTGTTGGTTTGACCATTGTCTTCCCAGGTCAAAGACAAGGAAGGAGCAGCAGAAGAAAACTTTTTTCTGAAAACCTTCCTTAAGTAAGGGGTAGGGGTATGAAGATGGGTCCTCTACACAGTCCACAATAATTAGATCGCAGTCATATGTGTATCCCCACATGCAGAACCTGTGGAGTCTTAGAGTAAAATGCATTCGTGTGGATTCATTCATTCATTCATTTGATACATTTATATTAAGTACCTACCATGGGCTAGGCATTCAGTAGGGACTGGAATGGAATGGCTACTTTATCTAAAAAGAAATTTATAATACAAATTTTGTGAACCAGGCCCCAGAAGGCTATTTTTTATATCCGAGTTGGGCCCAAGAAGTATTTTTCAAACCTGGAGCTATAGACAGTGCCTGAAAGTCTGTGGCTATATTTTGGGCAATTTTAAAATTCTATGAGAATATTCTGATTTTATGTTTTTATTTATAGATAAAATAAAAGATTGTCTTGCCAGATATATTTTTTTCATAGTGAGTCTTTTTTTACTTAGATAGAGTTTTTGAGTCAGATCACATGGTCTCAAACTGGAGTTGGTCTGAGAATGTGAGCATGTCTTCTTTACTCCTGGGGTTTTGCAGTATTTTTCTTTAAAATAAATTCATAACGTTATTATTATCATATCCCACTGACTTTTAATTTATGCTGTATAATAAGTATCCTTATGAGTCCCCCTATCTTTTCTGATAAAAGACTGGCTGCAGATGTGTGAAAGCAGTAAATGCATGAAACACGTGACTCCTCCTACATGCCATCTCTCAACATTTTCATAATTTACACCTTATTACCCTCAACATTTAAAAAAAAAAAAATCAGAAGTGGTGCCTCACTGCATCTGGGCTTTAAGCCTCAAACTACAAAGGAGCAGTCTCAATCTTTGTTTCTAGAAATGCCTTTACCCTGCAAGGGCCACTTATCTGTGGTCTGAGTTTTCTCCTGTTGTATTTGAGGGACTTGAGAATAAAAATCGTCCCTTCCACCTTTTGAAGGAATAATTTATTGAAGAGCTACTCCAAGCTATCTATCTATAGTGGTCACTTCCCTTCAAAGACATGACTAG
Organism: Pteropus vampyrus; assembly: GCF_000151845.1. Classification (NCBI taxonomy): domain Eukaryota; kingdom Metazoa; phylum Chordata; class Mammalia; order Chiroptera; family Pteropodidae; genus Pteropus; species Pteropus vampyrus. The sequence goes on from NW_011888848.1 coordinate 396,281, forward strand.
ACCTGTGCTCTCCGCCCTCACGACTTCTGTCCCATATTGAAATAAAAGTTTTAGGACAGCATACAGAGTTAGGATTCCTAGACAGGAACTATCAGTACATCCTCTGAGGTATTCATGCCCTTGTCCTCTGTCTTGTTAGTGTTGATCTTAATGCTGCAGATTAATCTCCCTGTCTTAACTTAATCTAGGCCTGAGATTGCCACACCCTACTCCCCAGTGCAAACATTATAATTAGACATGAGGTCTTCCCTCTTGAGCTCAGAAGGAGCTGGACTCCAGTCCCTTGTGCCATTGGCTTGATAGCCCCTTTTCTAGAGAATCCTCACTCACCACAGTAGTTTGTAGGCTGGATAAAAAGTGATCCATCCTCTCACTGTTAAAATATGGGATTGACAACTCTCAGCAATGGGCTGAGAGTTGGAAAAAAATAAAATCCTAATCTTGACACAGTTCTTCAATGAGGCTAGTTAGTGACACAAATTCTTCATACAGTTTCAGATCCATTATACAGATATTTCCATGATCCGAGTACTCTTTTTCAATTTTAAAGTCTGACTTATTTATTTATTTTTTTTTCAAATATTCTGGAGCTCATTTGATAACGGCCTTCCCAAGGTAGTGCTTAATCAAAACAGATTCAAAAATCAGTGCCAATGAGTATCTTGGGGACAACCAGCCCCAGCCCTCATTTAGTGAACATATTTGCTTGGATGCCTTTTTGATTGTTTTGAAAGTTAAATTCTTACCCAGTTTTTTCCTCTTAGAAAAAAATTGTCGCTACCATTTAATTAAGAAAGATGTATCCTTTGGGATTGTTTAGAACTTTCCTTATTTTTAGGTCCCAAGTTCTGCTTTTTATTACTCTAAGATTCTCAACTCCCTTGTCCGTACCAAGAAGAAAAGTCCTCGAGAGAAAAAAGAACAGTTCTTCCATGTTCGACACTGAAACTATATTTCCTCCAAAACCCCACATGCCTACGGTTTTCACTAAACTTTTTTTTTTTTTTTTTTTTTGCTGTGGCAAAATATACATAAAATTTACCATTTCTAAGTATACAGGGCTAGCGGCATTCAGAACATTTGCATTGTGCAATCATCACCGCCATCCATTTCCAGCATTTTTCATCTTCCCCAACTGAAACTCTCTACCCATTAAACACTATGTCACCATTCTCCCTTCACTAAACTCTTAATAGCTAGAAGAATGTTCTGTTTCAGCAGAAATCAATGAGCTCATTTCAGTGAATTATAGGGCTACAATCTACAAAACAAGTGCAGGAAAGAGAACCACCAACCTGCTCTGTGTGCCAAAATTCTGGAACACCTGCTGTTTGAATTATATTAAAACTTGCTGAGATTTGGTTTTGTTAAAACTCGGAAACATCTGCTCTGAGTCTCGGTCTTTGCTCAGTTGAGCTTGTCTTTATTTTTGAAACTCTGACTCAGCAGAACTCCAGCTAACTCTGCGAAGAAGAATGCAGTAATCTGTGACAAACCACACACACAGTGGGCTCTCTGTGACTCTTGGTGGCCATGCACATGCCCTAGAGAATATCAAATGCTTCAGACATACTGGGTACGAAAACACTGTGCCCTGCCTCCAGCCTGGCTCTTGAATGAAAGTAGCTCAACCCGATGTTAGAGAAACTTTTGTAAAGAAAACACAAACCAGGGGTGGCTAAAATATGTGATGTGGCTGAAACATTCAAAAGTCAGAAGTCCCAAATACTTAGCCAAAATCTTTTCCATACTTAACCAAAATCTTTTCCATACTGCCACCCAGACCTTTGGCTGATAAAGATTGGTTGGCCAACATCACACACATACACAATTCCTATCTTTATTTTGCATCTCTAAGATATTGTAGCTTTTGGCAAGCCAGTAAGTACCATGGCTTGGCATGACTGTGGTAGTATGTAGTTTTCCAGAGGGAAAAAAAAATTGTAACTGCCAGAATGGCATTGACTGTTGCATCTTAGCCACAATATCCAAAGAGCCATGGGAGGTGTTGGGGAGCCCTTCTGGAACCCCACCAGTTTCCTCTCACCCAAGAGAAACTACCATTTTTTAGGTCAGTGGCCTTGAGAACAGTAACCTTGGTATACAACATTGGAGTAGTACTCATGAGAGGCTCCAGGGTTATTATTGAAAGATACTCATCATCTTGATTACTCCATCTACCATCCTGCATCTCTGTTCTGAAAAAAATTCTTAAATGAATTCAAAGTAATTCCATTTTGGAGCTCTCATGACATGACTTTCACCCCATCTCCCCACATTAAATGGAAACACTCCAACCTGAGACCGCCACTCAGGAAAAACGCAAAGCGATTTTTAATTCCGGTTCCACTTTCCATTCACATTAGCCCATCCTAATAGGTCTGCCTTTTGTCTCCTACTAATCTCCTCACAATGAAATCATTCTTTAGACAATAAAGTTTTAATATAAAAGTGATGATAGAGTTAAAATTAAATCTATAAGAATTTAAAATGGTAAAATGCTTATTACTTTATGGCAAATGACTTATTACAGTGTGCGTGAGATTTATATTTTAGTTCTTGCTTAAAGGCTCATAAAAGTATCTCAATTATGAATGACTAAATTTGTTTTTAACACTCAATTCTTTGGATTTCTCTCTTCTTTCCACTGTGAACAAAGGTGGGCTGGAATTATTGCGTTTACATGATCAGCTACAGAGGGAAGGGAGGCACATAGTAGTAATTACATAGAAATAGTGGATCTTTGACAGGCACACAAAAATAGCACAGTTTAACACTAAGAAGTAGACCCGGGTCTCCTAACAGTATCCTTAAGTATACAAATGTCCCTTAAGTATACAAATGAGAATTACCATCACCATTGATCATTATCAGCCTGTCTGACATTTATAGGCATAATAATATGTCAGGTATCTCACAAGAGAGAAGAAGACTTCAAAGAAAATTTTGTTAATAGGTTTATGCAACAACTGGCAACTTTTCTAATCTAAGCAAATATGAAATAATAATGTTTAATAATTCAGTAGGGAAATAAATTAATATCTCCTCCTGAATGAAATGGAGCACTACCTTTATAATGCCAACCATGGCCATCAGAACATTAAAAGTCTTTCCAAGGTCCAGCATTCTTTGACCTTCTCTTGTGCCATATATTTTAGGGACCCTTGAAGTATGAGGGATAAGACAAGGATAAATACTAGTTCCCTTTATACTTAATTAAATTTCGGAATAAGAAGAGGGGCCACCTAGTTCTCCTTGCTATACAAAAAGAAGTCGAGTTCACCCAAAGTTATGAAGGAAGTTGGTTTTTCCCATATCTGAGAACCATAGAGATAAGAATGAGAATGAAGCATTTGCCTGCATAAACCCTGTTTCTGTCCCACATTCCAGTGTCTCTTCCCATTTTTTCTTTTTTTGTACTCATTAATGGAACTGGGTGTATTTCTTCTTCATTCATTTTTATGTAAGCATTCTACAGTATAGTTTTCAGAATTGCTAGACTTCTCAGAGAATGATTATAGATATATAACATCAACCTATCTGAGCATAATTCTAGCTTTTTTAATATGAAAGTCCTACTTTAAAAACAGTAATCTTTTTCTTAAAGGAGATAATGTTAGTAAAATTTTTGATAGCTCTGGAGAACTTTTTCAAACTTAATTTCATAAAAAATATATGTCAATCTCAGTTTTTTATCACTTGATTCATTGGGATAAAATATTCCTATTACTCTCTTGAGCCAAATATGATAGATGACTTTTGTTCCCTTTTTCTGTTTTGCCTTTTGTTTAAATTTTACTTTTCTAACTGCCGTATGTATGTCAAGGTGTCGCATTTTACAGAGAGCTTACATAGATATGTTTTTAAGGGAACTCTTTGTAATGCACCAAAGAAAAATAGTTTATTGCTCCAGAGAGGTCTAAGAATATTGTGCTGGGCACTTGAATTCTAATCTACTTCTCTTGATTGATAACTGACCTGAGTGAGACAAGTCACTTGACCCTTCCATGTGATATTTCCTAAAATGTATGGTACAGTTGAAAATCAGGCAACTTAGTTACTAATGTCCCTTCCAGATCAATAATCAATAAAAGTTTGTGCAAAACACTTCTCTGAAAGTAACATTGATTGAGTTCTTACCACGTGCCAAAAGGGCCTGTTGATTATCCTGTTTAATCCTCAGACAATTCCAAAGTATTATTATTATCCCCATTTTATAGATGAGGAAACTGGAAAATAGTGAGAACAAGCAACCAGCCCAAGGTCACAGAGCTAGTAAATATCAGTCCAGGTTTCTAACCCAGTCCATCTCACTCTCAAGGACTAGTTAAAGATATCTACTTTTCGTGCAAAAATATAAAATATTATGTCACAGTCCAGGGACTCACGTACAGTCTTTCCCTCATTTGTCTTTTAGGAGATACAATATTCATTATTCTGAGGAAGCAGAAGCTGATCTTCCTGCACTGGTACCACCACATCACTGTGCTCCTGTACTCCTGGTATTCCTATAAGGACATGATCGCCGGGGGTGGTTGGTTCATGACTATGAACTATGGCGTGCACGCCGTGATGTACTCTTACTATGCCTTGCGAGCAGCAGGTTTCCGAGTCTCCCAGAAGTTTGCCATGTTAATCACCTTGTCCCAGATCACTCAGATGCTGATGGGCTGTGTCGTTAACTACCTGGTCTTCTCCTGGATGCAGCATGACCAGTGTCACTCTCACTTTCAGAACATCTTCTGGTCCTCACTCATGTACCTCAGCTACCTTGTGCTCTTCTGCCACTTCTTCTTTGAGGCCTACATCGGCAAGATGAGAAAAACCATGAAGGCTGAATAGTGTTGGAACTGAGGAGGAAGCCATAGCTCAGGGTCATCAAGAAAAATAATAGACAAAAGAAAATGGCACAAGGAATCACATATGGTGCAGCTAAAACAAAACACGTGAGCAAACACAAAACCTAAGGCAGCTTAGGGATAATTAGGTTGACTAAACCCCGTAAGTTTATGATCTTTTTTGGGAAAGGCCTCGCTGAGTGCACCTCTATGTCAAAGGACTGCTGCTAGAAAACTCCATTCCCTCTTTATCTGTCAACTTTAGGAAAAATGAGAGCAAAAGTGAGCCAGAGGCAGAGAGAGAAAAATAGAAGGCCAGTGAAGGTATGAAAAGTATTTACTAAGTGTTGTATTTCTCTAAGGATTACAGTTTACTTTAAAAACAAAAACAAATAACTGTGCAAGCACATGCACACAATCCTTTCTAATCTTTTTAGAAACTAAACTGGAGCCAATAGAATAGATAAAAATGAAAGACACAGGGTGTATATCTGGAACATTAATGCTTTTGCAAAAATTAAAGCCTTGTAAGAAAGGTTAGTTCATTGTAGTCCCCTTGAGAAAGATGTCTTAATCTTCTCTTATGAAAATGGACATAAAGAATTATATTTCGACTAAGAAAGACTGCTGTTTTTCCCTTTACAATACAGCCTCAGGCTATGAGTTTGCCAAAACCAAATGGGGCACAATAGTTTTCCAAGCTTCTTCCTGGGAGGATGGAAATAATGCAGCTCAATGTCAAAAGGGGCAGCTCCATCTCAGAGCATTTCTGATAATTTGACTGTAATTTCTACTCTTAAATGAGATATGAAGCATTATCTTTGGTTCAGGTGCCCTAAGCTTTTGAACGGAAGAGTACAGAATACAGGATAGAAAAGATAAACCTCAGCTGAACGGTTTGAAAATGGAATCTGTACTACATGTAAAAATGTTCAGCCCCATACCATTCTTAAGCTGGGAAAGGGAACAGATGGGGGAAAGAAGAGAGCCGAAGATCAATACAATATATACCCCTCCCTAATTTGACTTCACACATACTCATAACTTTCTACACGAAACCCTGTGGTACAGTCCATATTTTTTATATTTTTGTGAATTTCAAAAAAAAAAATCTGCAGGGCTCTTCCTGATATTGGGTGAACACTGTGTTTCTGCATCATCTGCATTTGCTCCCTAAGCGATGCAGAGGTGTGTAAAGTGCCCTCTGCTGGTCAAGTGGAGATACTCCAAACACTTTATGGGAAGTTTGGCTGGAACAGTTGACAACAAAGGGCCCCCATAGACTTATCCTTCAAATTTAAATGTTATAAAATACACATCATATTTTTGGCCAAATCAGAAGACATTCTTCCGCTTCAAGTCAGCTTCAGAAATTTTTTTAAAGAAACTTTCACTCTGGAACTCAGAAAATCAATTTATTAAGAGCCATATTCTTTTTAAAAAAAGCTAGATAATTTATTATCGGTAATATTTCAGTCCTTTACAAGCCAAATAAATGTGTAAACATTCTTAGTATTTCAAAGAAGCAATTATGTAAAGTTGTTCAATGTGATATAATAGTATTCTAATGGGTTAAGTAGCTTAATGATTAGACAAACTAGTTGAAAAGATTAGGGGCTTCTACACTGCATAGATTACACGCGTATAACCACACGTATGCACACAAATGTGAGGTACACTGAACTTCAAAGCCCAATGAATAGAAACACATTTTCTGGCTAGCAGAAAAAGAAACTCGTTTATCTTTCTTGCTTTATTTGAGATTACAGTAAAAGGGATTTTTCAAATTATTTTTATATTATTTTAGCTTTAATTGTGCTGTCATTCATGAAACAGCTGCTCTGCTTCTCTGTCAGAAATGACAAGGGCTTTCTCAGCATCTCATTTATGTATGGAATTTAAAAGAATAAAGTTTTATTCCATTCTGTGTGAATGGTTTGAACAGTGAACAAAGAATCCATGCAAACCAAGTCATGACTGACAGACCAGGGGTGGGGGCGGGGGGTGCGCAGGGAGGGAAGCTGTTACATCTGTGTTAAATTATTGTGAAGTCTATGATGTCTTGACATTGGTTCATAGTTGGGGAACAATTGATGGAGGAATGTATTGTTATTAAGGCAAAAGCTGACATGAGCTGAAAAGATGGGTCCTGCTATAACAACTAATAGATTCTTAGGATGCAAATAATGTTATTTTGAACTTTGAAAATACATGATTCTGTGCAATAAGCTTTTTTTCTTATAACAGAAAATAAGCAGAATTATTAAAATGAAAAGGTTAAATAACAGCTGACTTGAGTTTAATTGAAGGACCAGTTGGAGCTCATCTGGTTGATTTGATTTAATTATTTAATCCATTGATTTATCATCGATCCTTTAATGCAGGTTAGAATAAGGAAGTGAGCATAGACCTTAAATAGACTCTAAGTGATACCCAAGTACTTTCATTCTGATGTAGGTTCATACTTGTGTTCACTTGTGAGATAATTTAGAATTTTTGTTTACAGGTTGAATGTCTAATAGTTTTAAATAAGCTAAATATATCTAAAGGCATTTCTGATGTTTATCATGGGAGGAGAAAAACATTTAAAAAACAAAATTCTGGTATTACAGTTTCAGTACAATGATTTTAACATCTCAGCTTAGCTGCTTAGTTGTATCAAGATGGAAGGCCGGACCACTAGTTCATGGCAAATCTGAAACCTACTGGAGAATTGACTGCCACATAGATAATTCTGCTCTCAGTTAACATTCCAGGAAAACTCGGGCAGACACGTTTTTATAGCTGCCCCACTATGCTGCAATCAGTTATGTTACTATTGAAGATTTTCCACTGCTTTCCAATAAGAGTATGGTAAAAAAGTTCCTGCACTGAAAAAAAAAATTTCTTTATTTCATATATAAGTACATGTAATTTGACTCACTAGGGCTGAGCATCAACCCAAGTCTATGAGTTTGCAATGAAAAACATTCTAGTGAGAAATACTCTATTCATAGAGCAGGAGGTTTTATCTGGACCTTGTAGTTTTACAAATGAGGAAAGAGCAACTACTATATTATTCATATCCAGTGCCAGGCCAAAGTACCAAATGAATCATGTATTGAGGTGATTCCAGGTAATTTATTCCCATCCTTCTAATCTCGCTCTACTGCAAAAATTAGGGGAGGGACAATACATGGATATACATTGCTTAGGGGGAAAGAAAAGATTGATCACATCTCCTTCACTTCACCTCTTGGCTAACAGTTCTGGACTGAGTCAGGAACTCCGTTTGAGTGGGGTTTTGCAGAATGGAAGGACACTGCTAGGGAAGAGACCCACAGAAGTTTTTTAAAAATCAGATGACATAAAACCTGTCACGTCAGAGTAAGAAATCACCTGAAGTCGATTACACTGGAGTAGACTTCCAGAAGTCTGGCCTCATTCCCAGACTGCTGAATTACCTGAGAGAAACAACACACTCAGGTTACTATCTTCTTTATTCTGGTAGAACAGCATCTTCTCAGCAACTATATGTGTCATGCAACTGAGTCAGCTCCCACATGCTGATTCAAGAGAGTTGAGTTGTTAGGAGGGTGGAAACGGTCAAATAGGCTTTGCCTCCCAGAGTTCAGTGCTTGGAGTAGTATGTGCATGGTCCATGTCTGTCTCTTGGACACATATTTCCCTGAAAAAGTTTCCAGCCTGAAAAATACAATTGAGAATTTCATGATGATAGCCCCAAACTTTCCAGTAGTCCGTTCTTTTTGTTTAGATAATATTTCGTTATCAGTTCAGAATGATAATAGAGCTTATGTCCATGCTGTGAGTCATTGTCTCCTGCAGCTTTTTAAAGTTATTCTTCTGTTCCTTTTATATTTATATACAAAACTTGATTCTTTGTGCCTCAGACCCATTACCATCAAAAGATTTTGCTAAGAATGCACCACAATAAAGTGAGAGCTTATAAAGCAACGATACTCTATTTTGTGCTGACAATCAGGAGAAAGTGTTAAGTCCCAGTTTTCCAGTGAACCAACAGCCTCTGTATGCTGGTACCCGATACTTTAGCAAAACAAGTGTTGGTGCAGGTATACCATTTCCTTGAATGCCAGTTGTGACAGACTCCAATTCTAAATATCCCAGAGCCATATGGCAGACCCCATATGGCAAAAGAGGCCAATGAAGTATACCCATGCAGAGCATTGAAGAGTACTCACAAGTCTATTGAATCATCAAGGAGAAAAAATCCCCAGGCTTCCCTTCATCCTGAATTATGCTTTTTTAAAAGAGCATAAACAAGTTCTGGCACTGAAGAGACAGACAATGGGAGCACACCAAGTGTAGGCTCTGAGCAGGCAAAAATCTTGAGATCAGATACACTTCACTGGAAATCCAAACCCAAAACTACATGTGGTAAACTCCTGAAGCATCTGGTTAAATTAAAGAAACTGGTCCCATCAATCAGAGTCGAGCCAAATTTACAGCCCATTTAAGGAGAGGATTGAGGGGTCCTGACTCATGCTGGTTTTTAAACGCTGTTTTCCCCAACACTTGATGGCTCTTGAGATTTTTTATCCCAGTGGACAGAAATCAAGAACACTCCAGAAGCAGCCCAGTAGAGCCGCCCAGGCATGCTGGTTTCAGACAGGTCTGCCAATCTGGGCATGTTCAGGCAGGAGATTGCTTGTGGCCAACTTGAAAACCACTGGAAGATTCAGCCTCTTGGGGACCCTAGGGCCTATGTTCAGAAAGAAGCCCATCCATATAAGCCTCACAGAGCAGATTACAGCAATGTTGGAATTGTTATTTTCAAGTGCTTACTTCATGACATTAAAAGAAATATTTTTTTCCTGGTATGTTAAATTAAAAATAAAATCATAACTTTTGACTTAAGAATAAACTATGTTTCTAGTTTCTTTTATCTCTTGTTCTTGGCAATTCAAAGGGGGCTTCCAGGGCACAGAGAGCAAAAATACTCAGAAGGGAGCAGAGCCCAAAAACGATATCATCCCCAATACTACTGCTCACAATCCCACAGGTATCCTGCCCTTCAATGCTGTATCATGGGTGTGACACCTTACAATTTATGTTTGCCAGACGTATTAGCTCACCAGAGCAGTCCTCGTGGGGCAGACATTCTAAGTCGGATCCCCATTTTATAGATGAGGAAACTCCGCTCATTTGATCAAATGTCACATAAGTAGAAGGAATGAGATTTGAATGTAATCTCCTTCATTTCGATTTCATTGTCACTATTCAAATCTTTTGAAATAAATAGAATTCTAATATTGAGCGCTGAACTAGGAAGCATTTTGCCATGTCATTGAACAAAGTGTTTCAGGCCAGAATATATGTTGGGGAAGATATTTAGGAAACACAGCTGTTCCTTCACAGGAAGGGGCAGGAAGTTACTCCAGCAGGCTCCAGACAGCTATTAGCAAGGGGCCTCCCACCATCTACTCCCTGCTTGGAAAAGTTGGCCTTCAGCTTCTGGTGTTTTTACGTGTGTTCTCTTGGATACTTTTTAGGTTCAGTGGTTTATGGCATTCTTCGCGGCTTTGAGGCATCTCTACACTGTGTACTACAGCAATGTTGTATTTATATTTCGATAAGTTGTACATTTATGTTTAAAACCAAGAGCCTGTTGTTTGTGGAGGATTTCCACAGCCAAATTACAATGAACACGCGTCTTTTCACATTTTCTCAGAATAAATTAAGATGAAGCTTTCTATTCTTTTGTACTTTAATGTATGTTCTTAACTCAGGCAAAATGTGAGGGGGACCCCATATGGCACACAAAGTATTTTTAACACCACCTCCCCTCTCTCCCCCCCGAAAAGGACGGAAGGAAAGAGGGAAGGAAGAGCAGAAGCAAACCTTAGGAGATGTTTCTGTCTTTGATAGCTGTCTCAGAAACCCAACAGAAACAGCTGTGCCATTATGCAGCTTCTGATAGAAACACAATCTCATTTCTGACACAAGCTTCATAAATGAATAAAGCAGGCATTAATTTTATATCATTGTCTAGCTAACAAAAATGCTATACTTATGTAAGTTAGAAACCAAGAAATGTATTACAGCAAACTTCCTAGGAGTAAAAAAAAAATGGGATCAGAATTCCAATATTTCAGCAACATGATCACTCTTGGTTGTTTGTTTATTTTTTCAAAATGAATGAGATTAATTGAAGCCACAGTAAGAGTCCTGAGTCAATGGTCAGGACAGTTAGAACAACCGGAAGTCCTCCCCACTGGTGGGTCAGTAGCTGATTAATTTCCAGCCCTGGCAGGCCTGGGGCAGATCTCAGTTATTGCCAAACACCTCTCCGAGAGGCAATGGTGATCACAGGGATCTCCAGGAGTGTCCTCCACCCCACAAAACTGGACACACACACACACACACACATGTGCGTGCATTCTCTCTCACCCTCTGTAGGTGATGTCCCGAAACATCGTATCCCTAATAAAGGACTGCAGGCAAGACGAGATGCTCTGGATCAGGGAAGATTGGATCCTACTGATCTAAAAGAGACGATCCCATTTTACACTGTAACCTTTACATTTTTTTCTGCTTTTCATTGCTTTTCAACTGTATAACAGTTGAAGGAAGTAACCATTGGTATTTTGCCTTATTTATATATGCATTATAAAATATGCATTTATATAGAAAATATCTTACACATAGACATTATGAAAACCACATTGTAGCCTAAGGATTAAACACATGTGACACACTCCCCTGCGAACATGTGACAGCTCCCTCCTGACACAACCCCCTGCGATCTCACCACTGGATTCCAATCTTTGGTATTTTCAGACTCCCGGGGTGAAAACACTGTGCTACGCTCTGGAGGGTTTTATACACAGCTTCCTTTTATATCCACTACACTAATTCCTTTCATACCAGAGAGAAAAACTGCCCATCTGGGTATTTCTCTATGTTGTATTTATGAAGACACCAGTGAGTGTTTCTTAAGGCAGCCAATATCTGTCGGCGAAGAGAAGGCAGGTTTGCTATTCCCGAATCCTCCGCCGCTCAGTTATATGTGAGTTACTATAAAACACCAGAGCACTTTTGCAAATGAGTACTTTGTCTCAGAATTAGAAGTAGTTCTAATTTCGACTTAGTTTTAGAAAAATTAAATCAATACAACATAAATAAACCTAATGAGTTTCCAGAATGACTTTGGCCGCCGTGCCAAATCATTTGTTCATTTACATGTAACCCGAATTCCCCTCGGGCCCACCAGCCTACGCAGGCGAACTGTGGCTGATGTGCAGCTCTCAGTGGTGCAGGAGCTGTGATTTGCTGCCAAGTCCTTTACATCTAAATCTGGAAATTGCCAAGGAAGTCTTGCAGCCTCTATCTGGCATTCCTGCTATGCCGTCACCCCCATCCTCAACTCTTTTCCACCCTTCTTCCCCTACTCCCATCCCCACAGGCCCAGCGGCTACTGCCTCTCTTCACTGGGCCCTGAAATCTCTACGCAGACCAGGTTTAGCAGTTCCCAGCCAGCAGCCGCCAGCCCTCAGAAAGGCAGGGCGTCCCCCGCTGTGCAGTGGGGCAAGCCTGCTCTTTTCCCTTGGTTAGATGGTCTGTGTGAGAAAGCTGACCGCCTCGCCCCGCCCCTCACCTTCTCTTCTCAGGACCCATACATGCATCCAGGGGGCCAGGGGACAGATTGGGGAACAGCCATGGCACTACGTGAGAATGTCTCTTCCTTCCTTAGCTCTGGGCAAAACTTGCCCATGGGTAGAACTCAATGGACCTAGTTTCTTTCAATTAGGGCAAATGTAAAGTTCTTTCTGATATCTTTGTTGTGGTTTGTTTTTTCTTTGCTGTTTTTGGTATTCATACATGATTAGCCAAGACCCTTGAGAGAAAGAAAAAAATCTTCCACCTGAGCGTGTAGTATGAGCCCAGATAGTATTCTAACCTATCTTAAAAGTTCTTTTTTCACCACAGGTCCACTTCTAGCTTGAATATTGTAATAAAAAGAATTCTTAAGGATATAGAAGTGAATTTCTGCTCCATATAGCTTAAATATCAGTTTTTCGACATAATGCAATTTGAAATTGCCAGGGCCATTAATATAACACAAACATTTGAATTTAAAATAGAGTGGGCTTTCTTTATCATGGTTTTGATGGGCAAGTCTATCAAGAACATGTGTGTCTTATTATGAAGCTTTCAAGTAAAAGAAGCCGGACTCCAGAAACATAGACAACTCCCAAACAGTTATATTCGAAATGCCCTACAACTCTGTAGTTTACATATAAAATTCTAAGCTAGTTAAATATGCATCTGTCATTTAAAAATAGTGAATTAAATATCAGTCTCTGGAAGCATCATTAAACATGGACCTGCTCTCTATCTTTAAACTCACAAATAAACCTTTAATTTGAGTGTCTGTAATGAGATCATATGAAGAAAAGAAATTGTATAGGTTATGCCCATGCTGAGGAAGCATATGTGCTTGTCTGTCCATTCAAATTACAGTGATTATATTTTGAGATTGTAGATTACGGATTTTTTATGGGAATTATAGAAACCTTATTTAATTTAGATAGATAGAATGCCACACTACAAAGGGCTCTTCTTGTCTAGAATTTTGGTGTACTTTACACTTCTGTATTACTCTGAAATTATGTTACAGTAACTGCATTTTAATTATAATGGCATGTTTATTTCAAAACTGCAGTTCTAGTCATGGATTTATCCAGTGTCCTGCTCTGAGACTAGAATAAAGCCAGTTATCCCCAACGAACACAATATTAGAGCCTGTTATACCTCTCCTTTTTCCTTTTATTAAACAGAGGTTGTTTATCAAGACAAATCTTTATTACATCTGAAAAGTTATTTTAGTTATTATCAAAACATCCCACATTTACATTTATATGTATATTTCAAAAGAAAAATCAATTCAAAGTTTTTTCTATATTTTGAACAGCTCCTCAGAGCTTAATTTATAAGTAATTTAATTGCACCTAACCACAATTCAACTTTTAATATGAGAACTTTTAAACATACACAAAAATAGAGAGAATAGTGTAATAAGCCCCCATATTCCCAGCACCTAGATTTGTAACATCTATGAACATTTTGCCATATTTATATTTGTTTTCAAGCAAATCCCAGCCATTATGGCATTTCATTCTTAAATATTTCAAGCAGCATTACTAAAAAAAAAAAAAAGAAATGCATTTTCTTACATAACCACAATATTGATATTATGACACTTAGCAAACTTAACAATAATTTCTTACTACCATCTAACATCTTGACCATTTTTAAGATTTCTCTGGTTATCTCAAAAATAGCTTTTTACAGAGAGCTCTTCCTGCTTTTTTTCCATGATGAGTGATTTACTGAAGAAACAGAGGGAATGGTCCTATGATATATCCCATATTCTGGATTTTTCTGATTGTCTTACTCCCATCCCTAGAATTGCCTACCAATGAGGAGTCCGATCTTAAAGTTTGATTAGTTCAAGCTTAAGGTTTTGGGCAAGAACATTTTAGGCAGTACTGTATGTTTCACATTGCTTCTCAAAGGAGGCACACAATGCCTGGATGTCCCATTCTTAGGGAAGCTAGGGATTGACCAGGTGGCTCAAACGGCAATGTGCTTCCCCACTCCATTATAATGTAGGCTACTACTCTGAGATCTTTCAAAGATCCAGGTCCCTGTAAACTTTTCAGCTAATCCTTTTGCCATCCATTTTGATAATAACTGCTCGAATCATTTATTTCATTGGGGCATGAAAAATTGAGATTTTATAATTCTATTATTTTTTCCAAATTTATTAACTAAAATTCTTTCACTTAATTAAAAAGCATTCTTCATGAACTGAGACAATTCAGACATCCAAAATACAATTTATGTAGGAAACGATAGAGATAAGGTAGAAAAATCCTTAATTCTTTAAATGGCAATTTTCATGGTATCGGTTTGGTGCACCGGCCACCTCTAATGGCGACAAATGAGTTTTGAAAGATTTTTTCCCTTTCACTTTCTTCCCTTTCTCATTATCTTTATGAACTCATAGATTTTTTATATATTTAATAGGTTTCAACCAATTGTAGTCATTTTCTTTTGACTGTTCAAGTTGTTCCATATTTGGGCAGTGGAAGCCCTTTACAAGGGCCACTAGGTCTTCTCGGCATGTCCTCAGAAATCTCTGATAGCTTCCTTCTTTTCTTTTTTTCCTTTGGCACAATAGGATGCTCACCTTATGCTTTTTTTTTTTTTAACACCTACAGCACCCAGTATTCCCAGCTGATCTCCCATCCAAGTGCTAACCAGGCCCAACCCTGCTTAGCTTCTGAGATCAGAAGAGATTGGACATGTTCAGGGTGGCATGGCCGTAGACCCTTATGCTTTTCTTAACGCAGATCAAGAATCAACTGCCTAAAGAGTCAGAGTTTCTTTTAGTGGGAGAAATTATTACTTTTTTTTTTTACTCTAAAAAAACATATATTTCAAAATTAATCTGAATTTAACTACATTGTCAGGTTAAAAATCAACTTATTTCAAAAACCAAAAACCCGCTTTTGTGCTGCTCACAAAAGACATTTAATTATAATCACCAGGCACACACACATGAGTAAGATTATCAAAGCACTTTGGGCATTTTCTCACTGGTTCTGCAATATTCTCATTAAATTGGTACAAGACAGATTTATCCCTGTCTAACAAGGCGATCTGAATAGAAAAGCAATTTAATTGTACAAACTCTTAGATGTATGTAAACCTTAAGGTATTAGCTGTGCTCTCTCACTATTAACAAAAAGCTAGTCAAAGCTTCAAACAAATTGTACAAAACAGTCCAAAAAGTATTATGCAATTGCTACTAACTGGCAGTTATTTAATTAAATTTCAGTTAAGTAATTTTTAAAAAGTATTTTGATCATTGTTTAAAATTTTTATTCCACATAAAATAGGTAAGGCTTGACCAGGGATGTAACAAACATTCATTCATTTATTCAGTCAATACGTATTTATGTGGCTAGAACAAACATTCATTCATTTATTCAGTCAATAAGTATTTATGTGTCTAGAAATATGAGACACTAACATTTAATGCTTATAGTTGTGATGTTTTAAATTAACTTCTAGAGATAGGACACTTTTTCTGTGACTTTAAATCCATCACAATTGACCTATTCTACAACTGTCAAAGGTAGGATTACAGTATCATGATATATTCAAAAATTTAAACATATGAAGAAGAAATTGGCCTCATTTCCCAAGATATCAAGTCCTCTGAGGTTCTCAGTGCTTGGCAATTAATAGTCTCTTGTTTTTCACTGTGGTTTGGGTTAGATTTTCAAGCCATAAATCTGTTTTATTCTCATTTTGGTTGCCAACTTGTCATTATCACCATCCCAGTCAGCCCCCGCCACCTCATTGTCAGGCATCTTTTGTACCAAGGAATAAACCTGAGCCAAACGTATTCTTCCCCAGAGGACTCTCCATGGCGGAATGGCCCAGGAGACTTCTAGTAGGGGAATTTTTCCATCGGAATTTGCCTCTTTGTCAACAAACACCTTGTCACTAGAGCTGTTACTTTCACTGTTACTTTTCAAGTGTTGCCTGACAGCTTTCTTCTTCAATTTACAGGGCACGGTTGTGGAAAGAGCCCTGTTCCAGGAAGCGAACATTCTAGCTCCCTCTAAGCTCCTTTCTGAACTATTGCATGAGATCTTGCACAAGTCATTGACCTTCAGTGACCCTCAGTTTGCTCATCTCCAGACGATCAGAATGACGCTAACTTTTTTCTCAAGTAAAGTTACATATGTCTCTCCAAAATCCGTCTATAAATCCACACTGGCAAGGGGAAACATGTTCCAAGTCAGATCCAGGCTGCGTTCTTCATTTGCATCACTGTGCTTTTCAGCTGGTACAAACTTAGTCCATAAAATTAAGTGGAGGATTTAGGAAAACTTACTGAAAAAACAGTAATTGAGGACTTCGAAGCCACCATCAACAACTTGACTTTTTCAAAATAAGCTACCAAATAAAACTGACCAAATGCATCAAAAAATAATCCAGTTCCTTAACTTTTTTGCAAGGACATTTGTTTCAAAGTAACTCGAATGATGTGAGCATACAGATTCCTCGATCTGGTTATGGTTATAACTTTGGAGACTCTATAGCAAAATAGTAAAAAGCATGTGCTCTAGAGTCAAACTATCCAAGTTTAAACATTACTCTATCGCTAACTAGCTAAGTATGGGCAACTTACTTAACCCCTCTTTGCCTCAATCTTCTTATCTATGAAATGTATATCTCCCTTATAAATAAATACATTAAAGTTCTTAGATAGTGTTTGGTACATCCTTAGTCCTCAATAAATGTTAACTAGTATGCATCAAACCAAGCCACCATTCCTTACCAAAAAAGAAAATTTTTATTTCTTTCAACATATCACCATCACCCTTCATCACCCACCTCCAAAAGCTCACAAGTCACTACATTTTTTATAGATCACAAAACACCTATGGGGACAGTTAAATGTTCAAAGCAGTTCAATAGAGAAACCATGACTTCCAAATATTTCTTGAACACTTTCTTCAAGTTAGTACCTATCCAGTTACAAATCAATCAAACCCATGCTGGGTCATTATTGCTCTCCTGAGAGCTGCACAAAAATCCTGTCTCCTGGCAAGGGAAGCAATCCACGTCTTCAGCATTTTTTTTTTTTTTTCCTGAAAGGTCATATCTATTTGTGGCCTTAGAAATGTATATGAATACTGTAATGTGTAAGTCTTTCCCTTTAAACAAGATACTTCATCCCACAACTCCAACACCACAGGCCTTAGCAGCTTTCACTTCCACTATTCATAACCAATGACTTGAGCAAAGATCAAGTACTTCCTGTCCCCATGATTGCTGTGATAGTTATAATATTTTCATAAGAAAAATTTATAAATAGGGTTCACGAAATGCAAAATTTCCCCAAATTCCTTCACGTATGCTGAATGTGGGAAGAGAATTAGAGTCACCTTCAGAAACGTACTTTTCTTTTCTTTTCTGCTGTGAGGACTAACCAGACTAGCTTGAAACTATAAGAACATGCCTGAGGCTTATTTGCTTGTAAATTATAAATAGATTCACATTTATAGTTCAATAAATCACTAGTTTCCCAGCAGCTTTTAGGAAACAATTTCTCAGGTGCTTACATGAAATGATTGAGGCAAAATGGATTTTTCTGCACAAAATATTAACTCTGGCTCACATATTAATGTGTGTATTTTTGTGACTGTATAATGTGATACTGTATCATTCTTAGCTGGTTGTAAGCAGGAGACAGTGGATTAATTCATCAACTTGGAAAACTTTGCCTGGATTACCGCTAACCAAAAAAAGGCAGGGAGCGGGGCAGGGGGCGGTGTTCTCACCTCAAAAGCCAACAGACAGACATTCTTAGGAAGGTAGTGTGTGGGGGAATGTGTTTGGGCCTTGCGGGGAATGAGAAGAGAAAATTATTACAATAAACCTTTTTATTAGCACTCCATTTGATAAATTCACTTGCGTTTCCTTTCGAATTAAAAGGCTTTTCCACTTAGACACAGTTTAACATATTCTTTGTAGAAGGAAAAAAAAATAGCATCGGCTTCACAACCACCATTAAAAAGAAGCTTTCTCGTAAAACTACAAACTGCTCTTCAGTGACATAATCAGTCACAACAGTGACATCGAAGGCTAGAGTGGGAGTTGTTGGTGGCGTGCTCTCTTTAGTACTTGGAGCACAGCAGCTGCTGTGTGTTGGCTGTGTTGGAAAATGGTAAAAGAAGACAATTTAGGAGATACAAACAAACTTTATTTAATGCTTCATGAAGTGGACAATCCCTATTTGGAGAACTGTAAAATGGGGCAGAAGGCAGGAAGCTTTCATAGGATAAAGAATAAAGAACAAGAAAGAGAAAACTAAAAAATGAAAATATCAGATGGGCTGGGGCCACATAGCTAACTGTGTTTGGAATGAGAAGAAACAAGGAAATAAGTGTAGAGCCCATGGTCACTTGGTGTTTGGGGATTGGCCGGCTGGATAGACTGTGTTTCTGGTCAACGGGAGTATTTAAAGAAACACGAAAGCTGCCTGAATTTCGGTTTGCTGACTAGGCTCCTGGACAGGAGTGGCTCCATTTTGGGCCTAGAATTTTATCTTGCAACTCAGTGAAGAATTGCCCAATCCTTATGTGTGTGTGTTGAGAGGTGTGGAGGCGGATACGGGGGAGAAGACAATGCAGACTATGATCAATTACTGACTAAAAAGACTGGCTCTACCTTACCTAAGCTAGGGCTAATTCTGCAGCACACTTCCTGGACCCAGATCTTTCACAAGAGAAAGTTAGTCTCCAGCTTACGCCACACCCTTGTTTAGTTTTTCCTCCCTGCCTTATCTGTGCTTCTCTCACTCCTCTCCTCTAGAGAGCACTCTCCCAATAAAGAATCTGAACAAGAAACTCCACATCAGGCTCCTTCTAGCAAATCCAGCCTTAAAAAGTTCGTATTGCATATATTGGTCCCAAGAAGCAATGCTGAAGGTGAAACTCTGCATCATTAGCCTCCTGGCTGGAAAGGAGGGCACATCACTAGTGGGAGGTGGAGTGCTGCTACTTCCTGACATGGTAATTGCTAAGACTTTTACATGTGGAAACAAGTGGAAAAGAGGTGCATTAGCAGGTGCAATGAGATAGGCATTGAGGTCTGTTGGAAATAGTAAGTGTAAGGACTGGGGATTTAATAAAAAGAGAAAATTACTGGCAGACCTATTAATCAACAATTTAAAGCAAAGTATAAAAGTAAAGAAGGAAGGAAACTCTGACAGTTTTTACAGTAACTCTTATCTCCTTTGGCTGGAAGACTTAATTATAAGAATGGCAGAAGATGAGAGAAGGTTAGCAAGGTCAAAGTCAAGGCCTTGATGGAGAAGAAGTGGGATGCTGAGAATTGAGATGGGGCTGTCTGGGTAGATGCACATGAGAACCTTGACACCCCTGCCCCCTAGATTCTCTTGAACTCCTGGGTGTCTGCAGTAGAGGCCAACTCCCCATTGTTGCAAGATAGAGCCCCCTTCCCTACCTTACACCTTTACTGGTAGAGGATTCACTTTACTCAAGAGCCTCACTAGGCAATGCTTGCCCTTCTCATGATCTGTCCCCCACATCCCCTCCTGGCCATTGCACCCATAATTAGGCTCAAATCTCAGCATAACCCAACTGAGGAGCTGCTGGGTATGCTAAAGATAGAGGGGGATTATCTTCCCAAGCAGCGACAGGACCAGGCCAGCAAGGACCAGCAGGAGCCAAGGCAGATGCCCAGAAGAGAGATGGGGTACAGAACATGACTTATTTACACGGTAGAAACGATTCCTTCCGGGTTTCCGTTGCTATTTTCTGTTAATCTGGGGGATTTATCACTTTATTCCTGGGGTTATAAACTGGTCAGCATGTTTTCCCTTACATATCTTTTTTAACTTGAAGACTTTTATCCAATCCCCAGGACTTCCCGCCCCCACCCATTCTATGTAGTGGCTTTACGTGGTCACCTTACTTTCCTTGCCTCTGAAGATACTTGATAGTTGTCCTGCTCTTCTCTTTTCCTCTTTGCTTTCAAACAGCCATTAAAATTCTTTCTACAGCTTCTTAAACCCTCTGAAACAACATCTTGGCTTTTAATCCCAATTTATGTACCCATTTAGACTTTTCTGTTTATCTTTTTGTATTTAAATTGTATCACAGCTTAACTTAAATTAACCTTATATTTATTTATTTTTACCAAAACTTCTAATCCTTCAGGTTGCCTTCCACAACTTTTATGTTATCTACTATCTGTGTGTGTGAGCTTAGTTTTGTTATTTGTCACATATATATTTACAAAATGATATATGTAACAAGAAACACGGAATTTTTCATAATCTATTTTAGTGGGAAAAGATAACTTCCCACTAAAATTTTTATGTATTATTAGTTAATGATTGATTGATTGGTCATATGATATTTTATTTACCAGGAGCTTTGCATTATTTCCTAATTCTTACAACAACCCTATAAAGTAGTTAATATTATGATCTCCACTTATGGACAAAATAACAGAAAGAGATTAAACAATCTAATACATCTTATGATTGAAAAAGTTGGACTTGAACTTGATTAATCTGAATCTAGAGTTCATGCTCTTAATTACTACATTGTTCTAGAATTCCACTTACTATCTTATAAATATTGGCTTATTCTAGAATAAACTCTTTATTCTTTATCCTATGAAAGCTTCCTGCCTTCTGCCCCATTTTGCAGTTCTCCAAATAGAGACTGTCTACTTCACAGTCAGTTATAACCTTTAAAAAATTAATGAAGTTTGGAAAGACAACTCTTTCACAAGACAGTTTGACAGCTTTTGTTTGCTGTTTTCCAAAGCATGCAAATAGAAGAGAAGGAAAAAAAAATACTTCTAAAATGGTATAATGGAACAAAAAAAATTCTATCTCCTTTAAGCTCTTCATCTTTGTTGACCTACTGTTAAATTCTTTTGTCTCTTATAAATTCCTCTGCCTCACTTTTATTTATAGCGATTAAAACTACAGAATAAAATGAAAAGAATCTCATGTGCATCTAAAATGAGATAAATGCCAATCATAAGTATATTTGCAATTTCCTGTTAAACATGTCAGTGTCATGGCACTGCTGACCTTTAGATAAAGCCCAATTTCCAATACATGACTGAGAAAGCCTCACCTGATCCAACTCCAGAACACATCTCCTTGTTCACCTGCTTTGTTCACCTTCCTCCAACCATTCTAAAGTTTTTTTTTCCATTCCTCCAAGGAGCCAGCTGCTCCCCATCTCAGGGCCTTCACATTCACTCATTCCTGTGGTCAGAAGTGGTCTTTCAACTGCTTGCTTTCTCCTGATCTGACTCTTCCTCCTTCTCCTTCTCAACTTAAACGTGAGGTTCTCAGTCTGTCTTGACCCTTGCATTAAATTTCAACATCTCACACTATAATTTTGCCCTGTAGTAATCATCATCATCCCACTTGAACATCTGTTTCCTCAGATGGACTGTTTGCTCTGTGAGGGCAGCCCATTTTATACCCAGCTCTTTGTACAGTCTCTACAACATAAGTCTCGATATTTTTCCTAATGAATGAACATAAAAATAA
Organism: Pteropus vampyrus; assembly: GCF_000151845.1. Taxonomy (NCBI): domain Eukaryota; kingdom Metazoa; phylum Chordata; class Mammalia; order Chiroptera; family Pteropodidae; genus Pteropus; species Pteropus vampyrus. The sequence goes on from NW_011888848.1 coordinate 418,268, forward strand.
ATGAATAGATGAAGAGAAAATAGGCCACAGCCAGAAAATTCTTGCTAATCATCACATTAATTTTATTGGCTTCTGTTCCTCCCACTCCTTGAACCCACTTATTCCTTGGCACCACTTTTTTTCATTTTCCTGAGTGGTTAGGGTTCAGTAACTTAGGCCTAGGTGGAGTTGCAATGGCTGTGTGTCATGGAAGAGCTCCTGCTACTTCTCCTTCAGCTGTGCCTGAGGACGCAGTTTTAGTCCTCAGCGATTAACCCTTTGACACCTTTCAAGCATCCTCCATTCATTATTCAATAATATGCACAATCCTTTGAACCTAAACTTTCTCATTTTCTGTAATTACTTGTGGAGGCACATGAGATATTAACAAGAATAAATGCAATTATCCAGCTTTGCAACAAGAAGCTATAGTTATTGATACTGTGATTAGGAAGTCACTAAATATAGATGCGGTAATCTTAGGCTTTGTTCCAGGGCAACCAGATGATTGAAAGGCACCTTTTCCTGATGGCTGAACCAACTGAAATCACATAATTACATCATGTTTCTATGAGTCTTCGTTCTGGGATATAAGGAAGGATAATTATCAGAGACGTTGTCAAAAAGTATTGAGGACTAGAGGCAGAGGTTTGGTAGTCTTCGTAGCAGCAGTTGAGAGAGGCAGACTGAGAAAAAGAAAAGGACAGGAAAGCAGTAGATCTCTCCCCGACCCATTTGCAGCACCAGGGAAATATCTCCAGAGCATAGATTTGTCCAAGATCTCTACCCTGCCCCACTTCCCCATCCCATTCCATTCTATCTCACACAGACCATGGAATCAGATAACCCTGAGAGCAAGTGAGCCATCTTCTGGTTCCCATGGCTGCTACACAAGAAACTGGTTGGCATCATTTCTCTCCAAACCTAACTCCTGATCTGTTTGTGCTGACTGGAAAATGACTGCTTGGCTATCACCCATGGGAACATAGGCTATCACCTATGGGAACATAACATTCTAACAATAAACTTTCTGCTTCTGTACCCCCGCTTGCCTACCCGACCTGTGGGTTGACAGGTAGTGAATAGGAGAAAAATAGACCTTCGTGTTTAAGACAGAATGAGGAATGGGATTTAGGGCTGCTTAATTTGGGGTCTGCGTACCCCTGGCAGACCCAGCTGGCTGAATAAAGAGTGTGTTTCCTATAACTCCCTGGTTTCTGGTGGTCCATGTGTCTTTAGGGGGCTGGTGGCTACAATATTTGGAGGCCCCAGCGAGATCTCAGGGAGTGGCCCTGGGATCTAAGACCGGACCGGCCTCCGAAGCGGTTGCTGTCCCTGTTGCGGATTCAAAGGGGTGGCCAATCTGAGATGTTCCAGGGCCCTTGAATGCCATGACGGGGTCAGTACAATTATCAAGGATGCAACCTTTAGGACACAATCTTTGTTTCTGGTCCCTATGGGAATCTCCGAGGCCTCAATGTCTGGCTAAAAGGTACCTTTCTGTTCTTGTTTCTGTTGACCGGTCACCAGGGGTCCGTGGAGAGACTGGACGCAGTCATATCTCCTGGACCATGGCCAGGCCGTGGGACACCACCTCCTGTGCCCTGTTTTCAGGTTTTGTCTATTGTCTTTGGTCTTGTCTAGGTTGTAGGTGGCGGACTTTTCTGGGTCCACCTACATCCCAGTAATTGTTCTTGTCTGAGTGTTTTGTGTTTTCTGCGCAAGCAATGGGGAGAAGCCCAAGTTCACAAAAGACACACTTGGATTGTCTCCTGCGACATTTCAAAGAAGGGTTTGTAGAAGGAGCTGACTATGGCATAAAGTTTTCCCCAGGCAGACTAAGAACATTGTGTGAAGTTGAGTGGCTGTCTTTTGATGTAAACTGGCCTCCGGAGGGTTCTTTTGACAAGGGTTTAGTGAGGAATGTTTGGAAGATTGTCACGGGAGACCCAGGACATCCCGATCAGTTTTCCTACATCAATCAATGGTTCAAACTTGTTCAGAACCCCCTTCCTTGGCTCCGCCGGTGTGCCCTTTCTCTAGGAGCGTGAGTCTTAGTTGTGGGCACCCCAAAACATGCAGCAACTGAATCTCCAAGACAGCCCAGTCCCTCAGTCCTCCAATCTCCACTGGAGGACAGTGACCTTCCCCCACCCTATAATCCAGGACAACAGAGGCTAAATAGCACCACTTCACCTTCTCAGACACAGGCAGGTAACCCCTATGGGCCTCCTGCTCTCGCTCCGGGCGGGGCACCAGCTGATACCACCACCCCGGCCATCCTCCCCTTGTGAGAAGTACCACTCCAGGAGCATCACACTGACAGGCCCTTTATGGTTTACGTGCCTTTCTCAACTAGCGACCTGTACAACTGGAAGGCACAGAATTCGCCTTTCTCTGAAAATCCCCAGGCATTAATAAGACTCTTAGAAAGTGTCTTTCAGACTCACTGCCTTGGACGATTGCCAACAGCTTTTAATTACCCCCTTCACCAAGGAAGAACATAGACGCATTCGGACTGAAACACAAAAGATAGCTATGGGAGGGAGGAAAGCTGAGGAAGCAGGGGAACAGATTGAGGAGGAATTTCCCTCCACCCGCCCAGACTGGGGACATAATTCTCAGGCAAGGAGAACAGCATTAGATCTGTACCACCAGATTCTAACTAGGGGAATTAGGATGGCTGCTCGTCAGCGAACTAACCTTTCTAGGGTAACTGAAGTTATACAGAGACCTCAGGAATCTCCTGTAGCGTTTCTTGAACGAGGCGTACTGGCTATACACCCCACTGATCCTGAGGCCCCTGAAAACCAGCAGGCAATTAATATAGCCTTTGCTACTCAAGCAGCCTCTGATATCTGGCGTAAATTGCAAAAATTATAAGGTTTTGCAGGGATGAACCTGTCCCAACTTGTTGAGATAGCCCAGAAGGTGTTCAACAACAGGGAGGCACCAGATGACCCCAAACGTATGGCTGAAATCCAAAGCTACTGTCATCAACCCAGCCAATTTATTGCCAGACCCAGACCCCCAGACCCCCAGACCCCCATTCATGACTGCATAGATTTCACTGATGCTGTGTGTTCCTCACAGCCAGACCTCAAGGACTCCCCTCTGCCTGAAGCCGATGAAGTTCTGTTCACGGACGGGAGCAGCTTCATGCAAGAAGTAAGGAGGTACACTGGGGCAGCGGTCGTTACTCTAACTGGCACTATCTGGTCACAAGCTCTTCCCCATGAGACTTCTGCTCAAAAGGCCGCGCTCATCACCCGCACAGAAGTGCTAAGATGAGGAAAGGATAAGGCAGTCACAATATACACAGACAGCCGATATGCCTTTGCCTCTGCACGTGTACACGGAGCCATCTGCAAGGAAAGAGGGCTTCTGACTTCAGCTGGGAAGGACATCGAGAACAAGGGGGAGATCTTAGCCTTACTTGAAGCCATATAGATGCCTAAGACTCTTGTTATTGTTCTTCGTAAAGGACATCAAAAAGGGAATAGTCCTGAGGCTGAGGGAAACTGACGAGCTGATGCAGAGGCAAGAACAGCGGCCACAAGGCCAGTGGGGCCCCCACCACATCTACTGACTGTTGTCCCTTACCCAGAACTGCCTCCGTCTCCGACCTATACGACGGAAGAGAACACATATTTTCAAGACAAGAGAGCCACTAGGAACCAACAGGGGTGGTGGACAACCCCAAATGGAAAAATCGGGCTCTTGCAGCCCTTGGAAGGACTCTTCTCCACCAACTACACCAGACCACACACCTAGGGCGAACTAAGATGCTCCAAGCTTTAGACCCCTACTTTCATTTGTTGGAAGGGAGAAGAACAGAGGAGATTGCCTCACGATGCCCAGCTTGTGCCCAAGTTAATCCAAAGAAGGGGAAGATAGAACAATCTAGACATAGGGAAAGAGGAACTGATCTGGGGGAACACAGGAAAGTTGATTTCACTGAGGTAACCCCGACTGTGAGAGGCTACAAATACTTACTTGTTTTTATAAACACTTTTTCAGGATAGGTAGAGGCCTTCCCTACCAGGAAAGAGACTGCCTTAGTAGTTACTAAGAAACTACTAGAAGATATTCTTCCTCGATTTGGTCTCCCCAGAACTTTAGGGTCGGATGACGGGCCAGCCTTCGTAGCAAAGGTATCACAACAATTGGCTAGCCACCTAAATTTGCAATGGAAACTCCACTGCGCCTGCCGGCCTCAAAGTTCGGGCCAAGAGAGCAAATGAATCAGACCCTAAAAGAGACATTAGTCAAGTTAGGATTAGAAACTGTTGGGACCTGGCTAGAACTTCTCCCCTTTGCTCTTCTCCAAGCCAGGTGTACTCCGTATGTTAATGGAGTCATCCCATTTGAAATTTTCTTTGGAAAACCCTTACCTTTAGTACCTAGAATAGAAGTTGAGGAAAAGGCAGAACTATGTAACTTTGTCTTACTTAAGTCTTTACAGGCCCTTCAAAGTGTACAGAAGGAGATTTGGTCCCAGGTTCGTGCTGCCCACTCAGCCCTAGGAGAAGGACTTCTCCATCAGTTTCAGCCTGGGGACTCTGTGTGGATCCGGAAGTTCACTTCCAAAGGACTAGAACCCAAATAGAAAGGATCCTTCACTGTCTACCTGACGACGCCCACTGCAGTTAAAGTAGACGGCATCCCATCATGGGCTTCATTACTCCCATGTGATGGCAGCACGAGAGTGGACAGCTCAGGAAGACAGGCCCTTAAAACTAAGATTCAAGCATACATAAGTATAATCCTTTGTTTCTTCCTTTTTATCTCTTTAGCCCAGGCATTTGACCAGCCACAACCAGAACCAGAAGGAGAATTAATAACTATGTTAACAACAATACACAAGGTCTTAAATAAGACCTCCCCAGACATAGGACAAGATTGTGGGTTGTGCCTAAACCCAAAAACCCCCTTACTATGTTGGGATAGGAACTCCCTTAAACTTAACTGAGCTCAGCAGGCTAGAACTTCAAGTCGATTCACTAGCAGAAGTAATCCTCCAAAATAAAAGAGGTTTAGATTTATGATTCTTAGAACAAGATGGATTATGTATGGCTCTAGGTGAAACCTGTTGCTTCTATGCTAATAACTCTGGAGTAATTAGAAAGAGCTTATAACTAGTACAGAGAAATTTAGATGCCAGGGAAAAACAAAGACTAGAATCAGATAACTGGTTTCATAGGATGTTCAATTGGTCACCATGGCTAACAACTCTTCTATCTGCTATAGCTGGACCTTTAATCCTCTTCCTCTTGTTAATTTTTGGCCCATGTTTCCTCGATTTCTTCTTTGCATATAAAGGGAAGAGAATTAATTCTATTAAACTTTTAGTATTATGTAATAGAGGCTATGAGCAAATTCCACATGAAGAATCAAGGATTTGATTTTCTGCTAAGGCCAGTGGGGAATGTGCTAGCTGGAAAATTACTGCTTGGTTATTGCCCATGGGAACATAGGCTCATGAGAACATAGGCTGTCACCTATGGGAACATAACATTCTAACAATAAGCTTTCTGCTTCTGTACCCCCGCTTGCACACCCGACCTGTGGGTTGACAGGTAGTGAATAGGAGAAAAATAGAACTTTATATTTAAGACAAAATGAGGAATGGGATTTAGGGCTTAAAAACCCTGTACCTCTACATTTCAGGGCTGCTTAATTTGGGGTCTGCATACCCCTGGCAGACCCAGCTGGCTAAATAAAGAGTGTGTTTCCTATAACTCACTGGTTTCTGGTGATCCGTGTGTCTTTCGGGGGCTGGCGGCTACAACATGTTGAGGGAATTTCCTAAACCTGGCTCTGCCAGTATCTCCAGGTTATCTATGCAAACCACCTACAGAAGTTTCAGTGGAGAAAGACATTTACACAAGCACAGCAGAGTACTCCTAACTCAAGGAAATTATCTTGCAAAAGCATGCCCTTGATTATAAAAGATGTATTCATCGGGATCCTCGCAAATAGCAGAAACCAAACTCAAACAGGCTGAGGCAAAAAAATGTACTGTGTTAGTCCACAGCTACTGATAAAGTTAGATGAATATAGCTGGAGCCAGTGGCTAAAATGATGTCGTATTCTCTCTCCCTCTCAGTCTCTCTCTCTCCCTCTCAATCTCTCTCTCTCTCTCCCTCTCTCCCTTCTTCTGTCTTTCTCTCCCTTCTTCCCTCCCTCTCTCTTTGTCTCCAGTTCTGCATTTCTCTCTGTGGAATTCAGTATCAGGCAGGCTCTTCCCAGGGAGTGGCAAAATGACTCTCAGCAGTACTATTATTATGTCTTATCAGCTTAAAACTGACAGAGAAAGAGAGTTACTCTTTCTCAACAGCACCAGTAGAAATCCTGTGGTGGAGAGTATTATTCTGATTGAGGTCAAGTGTCCATCTGTGAACCAATTAATGTAAACCGAGAGATGAAAAATGCTGATTGGCCAGGCCTGGGTCACATGGCCAAGAATAGGGTCGGCCTCACCCACATTGAGAACTGGGAAAGGCTGTTTCCCTAAAGAAGAGCAAGTTGCTGTACCAGGGAAAGGAAAATGAAAACAAGGCTGACAACAAGATCTGCCTGTTCCAGGAGGCACAGGCCTCTCTGCTCTGGAGGTACTTACTCCCCTGCCTCATCCCCTCATTTGGATATGTTGGTCCTGTGGACGAAAAAGGGGCTGCATACTAAACTTGACAAGCTCAGGAGAAGCCTGCATGGCAGGCCTTACAAACTCAGAGGCCAAAAGTAACCACATAGAATGATCTGAACATAAAAATTCGTAACTAAAAGAGGGCCATGGCGGGTAGTCACATCCTAGATATGTAGCTTCCTTGACAAAGGTCAATCTTTACCTTAAGCGAGCTTGTCTATTGCCTTTTGTATCTAAAATAACATACCTTTGGAAGGCCAGAGTAATCTCCTTTTCCAGACCCCTGAGAGCACACCTACAGCATCGGAGCACAAGACCACAGAACCCCTCATTATCTCGTTCCCGAATACCATCTCTGTGCTGTAAATGTTAATTATTGTCTATCTTGTACCCACCAATGTGAGATATGTGTCTCTCCATTTTACTTTTTTATCCAATCTAAGATTGCCTTGATTCGCTTTCTCCTTCTCCCTTAATCTACCACCGATGGACTTCATGTAATCCTCCTTATGTCTCCTTTTTTGATTCTAATGTATAAAAGAAGTTGCAAAACTGCCGTTCTCTGGAGCATAGTCTTAAGTCATTGAAATTTTGCTTTCCAGCAATTGTCATTAGTTTAGCTCAAATAAACTCATAAAAATTATAGGTTTGGACATTTCTTATGTCAATAGCCCACAGAGTCTTCCCCTCAGTGGGCTGACTGTTTCTACAACAGTAAGAATGATGGTTCATCCCTTCTATGGTACTTACTATGTGCTTGTCACATGTTTTTACTTATACGTCCTCACAACTCCATATGAAGTTGTTACCATCATTATCCACATTTTATAGGTGAGGAAACTGAAGCACAGAGAAGTAAGGTTGTTTGCCAAGGTCACACAGCTAGTAAGTGATGGAACCGAGGCTCTAATGGGTACTAACATCCATCTTGCTATTTTGCCTTTGTAATACAGTTTTCTTTTGTTTCCGTTTTATATACTTAGACCGTTTAAAGCATGAACTCAAAAGCAAGAGTAATGCCTAAAATTTTTTTCACCCCAGGCTTACATAGAATTCTAAATTCAGAGCTCATTGACTCTGTAGTGGATAATGGTAATTGGAATTTCTTAAAGATTTTTACGTGTTGATTTTTTGACTTGATTAGAAAAGCTGTGGAAATAGAGAAAGTCTGAAAAATGACCTCCTCTATAACGGTATTTCCAAACTTTGCTTACTCACAAACCACTTTACAAATTTTACTATATCCATGTACCACCCCGACTACTATTTACCTGGTATTTTTATTTAACTTGATCTTAAATTTACTCACCTTTTACTTAGCCCTGACTCAAGCCCGATATACCTGAAATCATGAACTTGATGTTCTAGTTGTCTTTTTTCCTAGAAAAATATTAAAAATAAACACCTGGAAGATTAAATTAAAATTACAATGAAATACCACTCATATTGCCAGAAAGGGTAGAATTAAAACAATTGATTTTAGGACAACTAAATCACTCAGGTGTTATTGGTGGGAATATAAAATGGTACCACCATTTTAGAAAAAATCCTCTAAGTTTCTTATAAAATGAAATAATATACCTATCCTATGACCCAACAATTATAGTCTTACCCAAGAGAAATAAAAATCTCTTTATACAAAATGACTTGCATAAGAATATTTATAGGAGCTTTATTAATAATGGCTAAAAACTGGAAACAGACCAGAGAATGCAAAAACAAACTGTGACCTATTCATATAATAGAATGTTATTCAGCAACATGAGGGAATGAACTATTGATATGTAGAGCAACAGGGATAAAGAAAAAATGGGCCAAGTCAAAGAAGTCTTACATAAAAGACTACATATCATATGATTCCATTCATTAGAGGTTCTAGAATTGGGAAACTTATCTATGGTGAAACAAATCAAAACAGTAGTTGGCTAGAGGTAGAGGGTAAGGACAGAGATTAAGAGTTTATTGAGGTGATAGTAATGTTTTCTATTTTTATAGGAGCTTGGGTTACACCGGTGTATGTAAGCATTTTGCCAAAGTCAGTAAATTTTATTCATGCAGAAAAATAAACTATAAACAAATAGAACTCTCATCATCACCTGCATACTGAGGATTTTAGGAGAAATGTACTGATGTATGTAATGCATTAAAAATAGATGAATTGATGGCTAGATCGAGGGATGGATGGAAGGTTGGATATGAGATAAAGTAAGTATAGTAAAATGTTAATGGGAGAACCTAGGTGGTAGGTTTATGGGTGTTCAGTGTAGAAATCTTTCCACTCGGCTATTTTTTTTTTTTTAATTTTCCACAATAAAATGTTGGATGAAAAATAAACACCTAACCATTAAAAAAACTGTTGACATAGGTACCCCTTGAAAGCACTTCACCTCCCTCCACTAGTGCAGGTTCACGGCCTACAAACATTACTGAAACAGAAACTTGCTTTTCTTGATGTCTAGAGTAGCAAAAGAACTTTATCCCAGCTCTATTTAAGTCTACAAAGCTGAGAGAAAAATTTATGATTTAGTTTCCTATCCATCTTTTCACTTTTCATGTCAAAATTTATACATTTCCTTCAATTTGTCTCAATTCCAAGCTTTTCTGAAACAAAGGAACAACTGACTAAAATTTGTAAATGGGCCCTCTTCTCCTTCAGGAAAGTCATTCTTTAGAAAAAGAGAAGGATTTGACTTCTGAAAGCTTGGTCACTGCACAAATATGTCTCTAACTTAAGGGCATGATGGAAAAAATTAAAGCTGACAATCATGGAACTTCATAAGTTTCATAAGTGCCGCCACTTAACCCAATGCCGGAGATACTGCTGAAGTTCAGCAGAAAAGGTTTCGCTGTATACAGTTATCCGCTATTTGAATCCAATGATGACCCACATCAATAATGATATGGGCTAAAACATTTTTTTCTGACAAATTAAGGACAGTCATTCACAAAGTTTAAACAACAGTCCTTAATCAGAAGAAACTATTGCTTCAAACAGCTGAGCAAACACTATAAAACAAATTAGCACGGGAGATTTGGAGTATAGTCAGAATAGACAAAATGAGTTATTGCTTTTTTTTTTAGCAATGATGATGACTATCTTGATCAAAAGGGAAAAAAACCCTAAAGGCAAATATTCAGCAGTCGGAAAAAATTTAAATAGCTAAAATTTTACAATGAATTTTTTGAATTTTATAAAGTAACAATGATGCAAAAAGAAAAGTTGTCGAGCAAATGTTAACACTAGGGAGTATTAACACTGTGGAAGAAAAGAAAAATGGCACATAGGCTTTCTACTTGCTATGGTATACAAAAATTCAATGCCTATAAAATGAAGAAATCATTCTAATTAGGCAATAATGACTCAGTTTATTGGAGCTGTAATTCTAATGCAAGCTTCCATTTTTACATAAATTAATTAATTGCTATTAGGGAAAAACCCCACAATGTTGTTTGCCTTATATCTGTGTATATGTGTGTAAGCTAACAGAAGGTGGGAACTGAATCTATGTTTTTTTCTTATAATATCTACAGGAGAGTCATATTTATTAACTACTTAGATGAGATCTACTTTTAGGCAGAATAATGACAATAAGCTTATTTGAATTTTTAAAAAAATGAGTGATGCAAAACAGAAAAATTAGTAAGCAAATATTAACATGAGGGAAATGTCTATAAACCTTCAAAGTGCCTCTTAGTGAAGAGGCCAAATGTCCATGGCAATACTAAACATAAATTACAGATAACCTAAAAAGGACAAGAATGGCTCTTGCAAAAAAAAAAAAAATAACAACAACACAGAGTGAGAAATCTCTGGATTTGGTATTGATATCTACCATTTGGCAAAAAATGGAAAACTCTTGTTAAAACAATGTGACAAATAGACGCACTGTGAACATGGCCAAGATCATGAATAATGCACTGGTACAGATGCTAACCAGACTTACACAAGGATACTTCCATTTATTTTTCATGGGTTTTGAAAACTGATCTTTAAAGTGGTCCCAGGTGAATGTCTCCTTGGCTCAACAAATCTCTGAGAGTGCTTTGATTTTCTTTGCCTCCAAAATGAACTTATCCATTGTGGCTATGCCTCTTAATTGACAAAAGCAAGAAATGGAAAATAAGTCAAGTTTCTGATTAAATTAATGTGCCAGTGCTCTGAATTATGGAAGACCTGTTGCAAATCCCAAATGGATCATATAATTTTTCTAGGACTAGTTTTAAAAAAGTGAATGAAGAATGGGACCAACTCTGACAATCCAGGGTTGAAATAAGTTGCTATAGGATTTCTACTGAAGCTCCCGAAGCTGGAGTAATTTCTTTACCCTCCTCAATATCAGGCCAAAGAACTTCCTCATGATCCTATCTCATGTATTCCCGTCATCCCCTCTCCATTACACGTTTCTTCAAGTACCTCAACTTCTAGAAATTACCTATGAACTTGAAGCTAAACGACAACAACAACAACAACAAAATAAAACTTTGGAACCAATTGGAATGGGAAAACACAATATAGTGTTTTCACTATATCACTATATCACTAGCAAGGAGTAAGTATCTAGATTAGGGGATAAAAGTAAAATGCTGACATCATTCCCAGTGTCTTTAACATACAATAGTCCCCCATATCCATGGGGGATACGTTCAAGGCCCTCAATGGATGCCTAAAACCTCAGATAATACTAAACCCTATATATATTGTTTTTTCCTATGCATACATACCTATGATAAAGTTTAATTAATAAATTAGGCACAGTGAGAGATTAACGATACTAGTAAAACAGAACCATTATAACAGTATACTCTAATAAAGTTATGTGAATGTCTCTCTCTCAAAATATCTTATTGTACTGTATTCACCTTTTCACTTAAAAGAAACACTTTATGTCTTCTCCGTGGCATATCCGAATTGCCCGCATCACTGCTCTTGCCCTTTGGCGCCATTATTTAATAAAATAAGTGTGACTTGAACACAAGCACCACGACAGTCCATCTGATAACCGAGATGGCTACTACGTGACTAATGGGTAGGGGTGTCTACAAGGTGGAGAAGCTGGACAAAAGGATGACTCACATCCTGGGAGAACTGCGGGACAGTGAAAGATTTCATTGCATTACTCAGAATAACAAGCAATTTAAAACGTATAAATTGTTTAATTCTGGAATTTTCCATTTAAGTTTTTGGACCGTGGTTGACCGCAGGTAACTGAAACCAAGGAAAGTAAAGCTGTGAATAGGGCAGAACTACTGTAGCGGGGATTCAGCACCTTGCATGGTATGTGGGTGGAGTAGGGGGTCTAGGGTGTAAATTTTATTTCTAAACTGCAGTGTTTCCCTCTAGACATCATTCACACAGTTTGGAAATTACAGTCACAGACCCCTGGAAGGACCACACAGGCCCACCTAAAGAAGCTATTGAAAAAGGACATTTGACCATTATAATTGCAAATTCGCACTGAGTTCAAGGCTGGCACAAGATAATGCAATATAAAGGGCTCCTTCCTTAGAATGGCTGACTGAAAGCAAGTCTTCCCTTCCCTTCCCTTCTGTCATTGACATGACAGAAGAATGAAATATAAAATATGAAAACCTATTTTGAGAGGATAATTCATAATTTTTTTCTTTTTTGGAATATTCTAATTTGACAAGCATAAGCTTCAGACAAACATCAGAAACAAGTTTAACTTAACTGTGTGGACAGAGTTTAAGAGAAATCAGTACCATGCCAATTATGTTGGACAATGACAGTCTTTCCCATCAGAAGAATTGCACAAGTGCAAGATGGGCAAAATTTGGTTTAGCAAGCCATTTATATAAAAATAATCTGGGAGTTCTGGATGACCCCTGCTATAAAGGTATTTTATTAGAGTTTTGAACTACCCGGTCCATCCATAGCTCCTGCCAAAAGAGCCAACCGATGTGGCCACGTTTGTATTATGTCCATCCATTCTCCTGCCAATGGCTAATTAGAGCAATGTGACCCAGGGTCAGCAAGTCAAAAAATTGGACCAAGATAATCAGATTCCCTCTCTCAGAAATTTGGAATTGGGAAACTGGATCAACTGCTTCCTGATTCGTTTGCTACTCAAAGTGGGATCTATGGACCAGCAGCATCTATGTCAGCTGGGAAATTATTAAAAATGTACATCCCCTACCTTAGACCTACTGAGCTTTTATTTGCATTTTGACAAGCTCTCCAGGTGATTTTGTGGGCATTGTAGTTTGTGAAACACCGAGCTAGATGATGGGAAAAGGAGCACTTGAAATGAAAGATCGTGTAAAATTTGGGCTAGGTTGGTTTCAAGACCCACTAGAGGATAGGCAAGCCAGTTACAAAGACATATAAAAATTTGAAAAGGCTATGTTTTCAAGAGAAGAGAAAGCAGAACAAACCTGCAGAAAGAAACGAAGACAAGAGGCCCTGGGGCCAGAGACTAAGCATGTGATTCCAACTCCTTATGTTCCTGCTTACTCCTAGGTCCCAGAGAGGTTGCATTTCACATCTTGGACAGATGCCCTGTGACCTGGGGCTAAGGTAGATTTAATGCCTCTGTAAGGCAGGTAGCTTCAGTGGGAGTCTGCTGCTGATCCCTGTTTTTCAGTTTTTTTGTTTGTTTGTTTGCTTGTTTTAAGAGCTTCCTGGGTGACGTAATTCCTATTGAAACTAACAAAATTGGGGAAGTTTCCTGTAAAAGGGAAAATAAATCAGCACTTCACAGGATCTGGGCCAGATCTGGAGCATGGTGCTCAGGATGAACATCTCACTTTAAAAAGGACCCTGACACTCCAGAGTCAGACATTCAGAGAGAGGCACCCACGTATTCAGAGACTGTGCCTAAAATGTAATCGATAGAGGAGTGGGCAACAAAAGCAGGGATATTTGGCTGCTGGGAGAGAAAATTCTCAGGGGACATGTATTGATACTATTTTCTAATATTTTAAGGATTAAATGAAGAATTGGTCCTCTAATGTCAGATCCAGCCCAGTGGATGACTGTCCACTCACTAGAAGAAAGAATTTTCTTACAACTCCAATCGCAAAACAGCTGTCTTGTGAAGTACCAAGCTTCCTGTGACTATAGTGTTAAGTCAAAAGCCGAAAGCAAAGGGCCTTCTTCAGAGACTTGGAAGAGGAAATTCTACTTTGAGCATGGAACTGGACAACCTTTAGGATATGTGTATCTGCAAGATTATCCAGTTGCAGGGCTATGATTATAAAGGCTGTTATCTCTCTTCTGATTATATACAGATAGAGCGACCGCTTTAGGGCTCTGAGTGATCACTGAAGTCTGGATTTTTCCATTGGCCTTATTGTCTGAGAATTCTGCTGAGTTTTATGACAGTTTTAGAATAAGAAGTTGGTAACAATTGTGAGGGAATAAAAAGTCGTTTGGAGTCTGAGACAAAGCTGAAAGAAATCTGTGAGTTTGGAATGAGAAAGGAACAAAGCTGGTTCCAACAGTTCTAATAAACTGTTAGAGGCAGAGCACCTTGAAGCTTCCGCTTTCTTTCATTTGTGATCTCGATTTTCTTTCTATCTGAATTGCTTAAAAAGTTATCTCCATCCGTTAGCTCATGAATGCAGGAAGTACACACAGTTTCGTCATAATTTCCAACGTATGTGTTGCTGTATGAATCTGCTGAATAATTTAGCAAACACAGAAGGCTGCACAAGGATTTGAAAAGCGGCACTTAAAATGGAAAGTGAAAAGGACAACAGATTGCTAAAGGTCAGATTTGTTAATAGAGAGGATCAAAACAAACCCAGGCATCAGAATTTGAATGCCCTTTCTCACCACAATTACACCATCCCCAAACCAGATCATTTCTTATGAGATTCCAAAGGCCAATTTAAAATTTTTCTATATATCGCTTCCTAGGTTGTATGCAGCCTTTCTTTCCCCCTAACCTGCATTATCTCATTCCTCTTCCCCCACCCCCCGCCCTTTTTGCCAAAGATGTTCAAGGTGTGTGGTTAAACAGCTTTTTCTGCCTCTCTTCAGGCTCTTCCAATTATGGAGGAAAATTCCCAGCTCAGAAACATGTTAATCCAGGATGCACGCCCCATGGCTTCAGGGATCGCAAGTTCAGCAAATGCTGCCCAGACCAATGCAAGGAATGTGAATAATCCTGCTTTGGAATCCGGGATGCTCAGTAGAATTTAGGGACAATTTCTTTTGTGTTCTTTTGCTTTTTTTTTTTTAACTATGAAATATACATTTTTTTTACTCTTTTGTATGACATGTGGGCAGCTTACAGAGAAGTAATAATAATACCTATGTGCCTGCCACTGAGTCTTAGGGACAGAGCATTACCAGCATCTCAGAGGCCCTGGATACCCATCACTGATGATATCTTCTCTTAGTGTCAAAGACAAGTGCCCTTCAGAATTATAGAAGTCTGAATCTATAATTAATGCATTGCTTACTTTTACCTACTTATAAACTTTATATAATGAAATTATTTAGTATGTAAAATTTTCTTTTCTGTTTTATAGATTAATCCGGATTAAATACTGTTTTTTAGATTAATCCATTTTCACATGCATATCTGTAATTCACTAATTTTAACTGCTATATGGTATTCTACAATAATACTATACAATAATTTCTTATTCCTGTTACAGTAGATGGATATTTCTGTGGTCTCTGGGTTTTTGCTATTATGAACTCTTTTCTGTGCTTTGAGATATAAAGGTGTAAGAGTTTCTTTAGAATATATAATTCAGGCTAGAATTGCTACAGTGTATTTCTCTTTGGCTTATTAGCTACCAACAAATGTTAGAGATCTCACTAGAATATATAGACAAAGAGGTTATTCTGGTAATATGTGAGATATTTAATTACTAATTGATATATGAAAGTGAACTAAGCTTTTCAGTAGAAGCCTTATGATGGTTTCTCAGGGACCTCTACTGCTTATAAGCACCTTTGCTTACAAAAAAAAAAAAAATAGATAAAACAAAAAATACTTTTCCCAGCTTTGTATAAGTATGGATAAACTGCACAGTGTTATCTCATACTAATATAGTCATTAATGTTCTCATTCATTTTCACTGTCCAATGCATAAAAGATGAATAAATAACATGTCTCAAATATATGTGTCTAAGATTGTCATTTTAATAGAAAAAAAAAGGAATTTTTTTTCTATTAAAATTTCTTTTGATTGTTCTTGTCATTTACACATAATGGGATTCTTAAAATTCTGGTCCAGTGGATTCAGGTTCTGCTCTTTGCCCATGTTCATATGCCACTTGCCTGAATTAAAAGCAGAACAAACAAATTCTTCACAGTACAAGCTAGTATTATTAAAACAGTGATCTCAAAAAAAGGCAAAATAATAACAACAATACCATTTGATTTTATGAGAAACATTACATGAAGCACTCTGCATGCATTATTTTGTTTAAAAATATCACAACAATTTTGTGACAACAGTTGTGTTACTCTCCCCATTTTACAGATGAGGAAACTGAAGCTTAGAGAGATTAAGGAGATTGAACAAAGGAACAAAATTTTGACGCCATGGTATTCAAATCCAGTTCTGTTGACTTCAGAGACCACCTTCTTAACAACTACCCTATGCAGGAATCCCCCAGAATGCAACTGAGAGCTGTAAGAAAAAAAATTAAAAGAGGCAACATGCCAAAAGTTTAAGGGCTAAAACTTACATAAGTTTACTCAGAAAATGTTAAGCTCTCCTTCAATATACATTTACTCTCATTTTATTTATGATGTTAACTTGCTTGGTTATCTAAACACCAAGTTTACAAAACAGATGCAACAAGGAAAGTGATGAGGAACTTCTGTGGAAGGTAATTGACGGAGGCATGAGAGCTGAAAGCTTAAACTTCCACGAGAAAGGTAATAAAAATAATAGGTTAAAATATTTGGACTCAAGGTCTAAGGACTTTTAATATGCAGTAAGGGAGCTCTGATCAGGACAATATCATAGCATGCTATTGTGGTGGATGTGTAATGAAGCTGTTATGTCATTAAGAAAATGTATGATTATGCTCAACATATTTTATACAATGGTAGATAAATCGAAGGATCCTAATTTGATTTAAAAAAATGTTGATGTTTAAAACAGCAATGCGTTGAGTATCTCAATACGTCAGTGGTGGAAATAAAACCTTTCTTTGTGCTTGCTGTGCTTGCTGTGACTTTTAATTATTTCACACAAAAGATGCCTCATTTTAGAACTAAAGAAACCAAGGTACAACCACTTGACTCACTGTCCAAAATGACTCCCTAAATATTCTGAATAAGTTTAACTTTGCTTTATTTTGGCAAATGGTATAAATGAAAAATTAGAACCCAAATAATTTAAGCATTAATCTGGGATTTACAGCTCTTAATTTAAAATGCCCCCTAAAGACTTAATTGTTGAGTGGGACACATCTTCACTTTTCTTCTGATCCAGCAGAAACAGAAATCGAACCATATCAGAAGGGCCAAATATTCACTGTACAGGAAGGATGGGGAAAGCAGGGTGACCACCAATTAGGAAATTTTCCTTTTTAAGAATTTCTATGCGTCTTTATGTCTCCGTTACAGATATGTGATGGAAACCTAATCTTATGTTGATCATTTGCATGTTTTCCTACTGAGCTATGTTGTTGCTAATGTTTGGCTACTAGCTACAGGACCCCTGTCAAGCTCCCAAAGAGAAAGTGCTCTGCTTTAGGCATGCCCCTTTATCCTAAAAGAGCTCAGGATAAAACAATACAGAGAAGTATTTCTCATTTAAGAACTTCAAAAACGGAGAAAAAAATATATAAAACAAAACAATACAATCTTGTCTGTCACAGGTACTGAAAATGGACTATTTTCCCTTTCTCCCAGTCTCTTTGGTTTGATTTGGTTTGTTTGTTTGTTTGTTTGTTTGTTTAAGAATTTATTATTTAGTGCTTTTAACACAAAGGATATCAGTTTGAAATCAAGGCTCATAGGTGGAACTAGAACCATATGATTTCAAAAGAATGCAGTGTGTACTAAGCCTTCATTAGGTGCTAGAAAAGAGGGCAAAACACTCATCTTATATGTAGTAGGTGATAATTAGTCAAATAGAATCACAATCACGCATTGTGCACAATGAGATCATGAGAGTTAGGGAATAAGAATATTCAGTCTGGAAAAAATGCAAATCAAATATCTTAAGTGAAAACACTTTTTCTAAAAATAATTTTTAAAGAAGGACATTTCTGGTAGAGACCTGGAGCCACAAGAAAGGAAGCTACCTCTTCAGGATTACTTCTTGACTAAAGAATGCAAAGCAGTTTTTTCTTTGCTGGTGTATTGCCTGGTCAAGGACTTGACATGGTCCAGTGTATGAGATATCGGATTCATTTACAAGCTCAAAGTAAATGGGGATTATCTGGTTCAAAGATAATGCTGTGTTATGGGCTGTTGTGGTCTCATGTCATCTTTTTGGTTATCACTGAAATCCTAAAAGAATGAGGCACTACAATACAAAAATACCTTCTAAACCCTTGAAGCTTCCAAAATGCTCACTTTTGAAAGAAGAAAATATTCACACTTAAGAATATAATTTTCCCATAATTGGGAAAACTATGACTTGTTTTCTGAGGTCAGTTCACTCATTAGAAATAAAAGACGGGTCTTCTGATCCTCCAGAATATCAACTGTCAATTAAAGCAAAACTGAATACAGAAAAATCTAAACTAACTTGGAAAAGGGTCATACAATATTTAACTAACATAAGTTATCCTCCCCACCACCAAACCGTTACCAAACCTTCTAAGGAATATCCACTCAAAGAGATATACTTCAATTTTTTTTTTATGCTGACATCCTGGTATAACCAAAGTCTGAGGATTTGAAGAGAAGATGAACAAAGGGACTAGTTAATGCAGGAACTGAATAATCCAAAGCCCTCAACCATCCCTAGTTCCTGAGCTAAGTTGTTTAAAGTCTAATAACAATGTCTGGGCTGCAAAAATGATATTTATTTAGAACACTTTGTGAAAATTTATAAAGTTAAAGAGAT
The DNA here is from genome assembly GCF_000151845.1 of Pteropus vampyrus. Taxonomy (NCBI): domain Eukaryota; kingdom Metazoa; phylum Chordata; class Mammalia; order Chiroptera; family Pteropodidae; genus Pteropus; species Pteropus vampyrus. Next base: position 436,908 of record NW_011888848.1, read on the forward strand.
TTCTTTTTTTTTTTTTTTTTTTAAGGAATAATAATAGCAAGCTTGGTGAATCACTTTGGTTCAACGCTATATCCCCATAGACTATAATTTACTACTAAACCAGGTATACAAAAAATGTTTTATGTTTTATGGTGATTTTATTTAAATTATTCAAAGATTGCTGTTAATTGGTGTTCATAATGAAAATAAATCTGGTAATTTGCTTACGGTCTCATATTTGAAAATAAGTAAAAATTCCATGCAAACACGTAAAGGGGGAATTTACCATTTCATTAGGAAAAATCCTGTGAGGGAAAGGGCAGTAAGGACTGAGAAGCACTGAAGTCTCTTGGGTAATATTTTAAAAATGTTTTCATTCAAAGATTTTAAAATAGAAAAAATAAGCCATCTAATTCTGAAGAACTCAGGTTCTAAGTTAGCACATTTTTCATTAATTTATCGTAATTTGTCCTGCAAAATTACCAGCATGGACCACACTATTGATAAGTTAAATCAATAACTTATTGATTTACAATACAGTAATTTTAATATTCTAACCATTTCATGAGATTGAGCTAAATGTTCTGTTTAGATAAAAGGAATTACCTTATAACTGACCAAATCAGTGTAACTGCCTGCTTTAACCCCAGATTCCTTCTAGGGCTGCAGGGGGGTAAAAAATCTATCTGTATTGATTATTGAAGACAACACAGTTTATAAAACACAACTGTCCCCATTTGATTTCTAATGAGTTAACTAGTGGTTCTCCCAGTTACTCTAACTTGAAACAGTGGGAAGGACTGAAGGAAGAAGTACAAGCACAAAACATATTTGTTTCCAGGATGCCGATCAGGTGATTAGCTGTAGAGATCATGAAGCCAAAATTTATATTTTCTCTCTGCTTTTTGAAACAAAGTATTATTGTCCACACATTCAGTTTGTTCTTCTTCAACTTCCTTTTTAATTCCAGTTTTCACTGAGTCAGCTCCATTTGCTATGGTGAATCTGGGGCCCTTTGTTGCCGTAAGGGGTTAGCTGACAGAAGAGAATGGGGCTTCTCAACCCCCACAACAATGGGCTGCACCCCATAGGAGGGGAGAGGAAAGCTGCTCTCCATTCCCTGGGGACCAGACCTATCATCACTGGATGGTGGAACGCAGCAGCCTTGCTCTGTGCCCAGACTCCTCTGGGGTTCCTTCCTCCATGGCGTCAGTTGCACTGACCCTATACAAAAGAAAAAAAAGAAATTTCAGTATTCATATCATTCACAACGTCCAGCAAGAGAGACCCTAATAGAAGTGGTTAGAGAACAGGCTTGAAATATGAGACACAAAATGAACCCATTCCCAGATCATTCTGGACCCAAGTTTTTAAAAATTGAAACAGTCTTGGTTAGTTGAGATGATTCAAAGGACTCTGCTACCTGACATTGCTCTTTAGCTTTCTGTGTGTATTTCCTCTCCTCCCATCTGGACCGTAAATGACTGAAGAACAGAACTCAGGATTTAAACCCACTTGCATTCCTATCCCCTAGCGTGGTGCTCTGCACCCATGCGGTGCTCAGCACTTAACCCATACCACTTGATGTTGGCTGAGGTCAAAGTATATGGTTCTATGGGCCCACCACTAGTACAGCCTGTGTTTTAATGGGTTTTCCAGAAGCAAAGAAGGAATTGGCTAGGAGCCAGTCCTGATCTTTAATCTCTATCTCTCCACGTCCAGTCTCTATGTGCACTTTCACCACAGGCGTTTATGAGACAGCTGGACATGATCGGGGATGTGATCACTCATACTGGGAGACAGTTATACGAGTGGCCCACAGAGAATGGTCAGACCGCAGCACAGTGAGCACAAAGAGAGGTATTCTAATCTATTCCTGAGGACTCAGCTGAGTCCTCAGCGCTTTCCTGAGTTTAACCATACTCTGGACAAACCATTATGCTATTGATTAACTCGTAAAATTATATTATATGTGCCTCTTAAGTGGATTACCTTTATAACAAAGAATTATGTTTTTAGCTCTTCAAGAAAAAGTAACATGTGACTACAAGATATTCATTACTTTCTAATAATGCGACTAATAACAACGAAACCCAAGCAACTTTTTAAAATGCTGAATGTTTTCATTATCCAGGCAATAACGCTGGTAGCAGTATATATGACACTATAATATTTATTGTAGTTTTATCATTCAATTCTTAAGTATACCTTGATATCCAGGGCTTTCCTCAAATTAGGAAATAAAGTTCTACCGAATTTGAGTTACATGGCAACATATGTATGAGAGGTGAATTTAGAGTGAGTTTTTCAAAATAAGAAGCCTATGTTTTTTTCTACAAGGAAGTCTGAGGAAAGTATGGTAATAAGCATATCTGTGAAGGGCAAATATACTTGCAGCTGAAACCTCTCTCAGTAGCAAAGGAACTGTTTTTGTTGGCTCAAAGTTTCTCTGAACCTTTCTCAAGGCTTAAGATAAAAGTCCTGTTTAACCTTGTTCCCCTAGTTATAAAACAGAACTATGATATCTGAGACAGAAGCCCAAGAGGTTTATCATAATACAAATGCTGTCAAAAGTATTACATCATAGCATACCTAACTCCATTTCTACCTGAGGCAGACTGACTTCCAGAACAGCCTGAGGACCTGGGTCGATTTCATGGCTCCTCTCCCAGTGGCTTGTCTGGACTTCATAGATAGCCAGGCATCTAGCTGAGGTCTAGCCTCTGATAAAACCTGAATAGTCTTCTGTCCCTAGGAGAACCCTCAGATCAACTTAAATTCACAGGAATCTTTCTTAGTAGAACATGGAACACAGTTTCTTAGAGCCATTGACAATTTCACTGGAACTATACCTACAGCTACCAATATAAATCGAAACCCCAACAATGACCTCAAAGCTCAACCTAATTCCAAGTAAGGAGTCACTCATTGTGTGCTTGCTCGAAGTGATCTAGCAGATTGCTTTAAGACCAGAGTTTTGAGTGAACATGGTAACCTCACATAAAACAGGAAACTAGTCCAAATATTTTTCTCTTAAAACTCAATGGCATCCCAATACAGCCAAGCTGCTCGCATAGCTTATACAATTAAACTATTGTTTCTGTGCTTAGATGAGACTGTCTCACAATCAGGAAAACATTCAGGATCTAATAAACATAACTATTCACCAGGTTCCAGGGAGAAAAACTGGTCAGCAACTGTGGCCTGGCCATCCCGGAGAGCCACGGGTTGATCCCCATTCCTGAGGTCCTGGTGTTCCTTTATAACCACAAACTGCAGAGAATATAAGGGAGAGAGAGAAAGGACATTGCTGTAATTCATAAATTATCTCATCATACCTGGAATCAAAGTCTACGGCTTCCTCGTGTTCATCCTATGGAAGGTGAAAGCTGACAGAGGGACCCTGTCTCATTTATCCTTCTGGCTAATGAAAAATTCAGTTTTCAGTCAGGAACCTTATGTTACCCTCTATTAAAGTAACCAGGTCCTATCAATATCTTTACTGAAGAATCGATCCTAATGCTGGAATTCCCACTTTTAGGTCATGGATCCCTGGGGCTGCTGTTTTACTTTAAGCAATCCAAGAATCCGTAAGTGTTTAAGCATTGCCAGCCAATAGGCCAGAATAATAATATCTCATATCTGTATGTACTCCAACTTTTCAAATGTGCGTGTGTTCAGTTAATAAAATGCATTAAACATGCTGCCAAGTTCTGAGTGATTTGGGGTCATTCATGGGTGATAATAACAAATAGTGCAACTACTATTTGCAGAGATCTACCAAATGCTTTTTCATGATTAAACAGCTTGGGAGCCAGAATTCTTAAAGGCAGGTGCAGAAAACAACATTTCTCTTCGGTCAACAAAATGGCTATTTTTGTCCCATCCACAATTCATTGGGCACTTGCAAAACAGGCTGACCAGAGTTCACTGGCTCACATTCATGCCAAATGAAGCAAATATTAAAACAGGTCAATGATAAAAGGAAAGGAAAGAAGTGACTCCATGCCCTAAGATAAAGGATGCCGCTTGGCGAAGTCTCCCCTTGCTGATCAATGACCCACACAAGGGACTGTCTAAGGTTTTGGCTGATGATGCTCCACTGGTTCAGAAATGGGCCCATAACTCAGAAATACAATGAGGAAAAGGGAAGAGAAAAAACACTTGCTCATGTTTCTCCTTGAGAAAAGTGTAGAAAAGAATGATGCATTGAGCTGATTAGAGAGACGAATGTTGGTCATGGAAGGGTGGGTCCCCTGGACACGTGTTTTCATTTTCTGATTGTTCACAGCACGAGTCACCCTCCTCCTCATTAATGATTTCCCTGCAGCAGCGTTTTGCAGAATTAATACATGACCCACTGTTTAAGGGCACATGCCTATTATTTCTGGTTCAAGTCAAAACCCAGCCCTCCGCACTGCAAATTTTCCAACCACATGTCTCTCTGCCAGAAGAACATAAGTCCCTAAGCTGAGATGTGGATGGCAGCTGATTGAACCAGATTTGTTTCTGCTGCTTCCCCTCCTAGTTCGGGTACTCAGCTCTCTCCCTCTCTCACTGATATCTGCAGAAGCAGCTGGTGCCGGCAACAGTTATGGGGGTAAGGGAGACTGAGCTTAGCGGCCCCAGTCTTCCGACCGCAGCTCCGAGCCAACAAGCTGCTCGTGACGGCAGCAAGTGTTTTTGATTTTTTAAAATATTAGATACACACAGATTGTGTGTCTCCTTCTCTCTCATGATTTAAGTAAGATGAATTAAACTTGCTACCCAAAACCTGAATGAAATACCATATAGACTGACAAGCACAATCTGGATAATTTAGAAGTCCACAAAGTCATGAGGCGTCAAAGAACTGAAGACATTCTCTAGCTAAGTTCACCCAGAATCACACATTTATTGAAACTCTAGAGACAGAAAGAATCTTAGAGCTCATCTAAGGAGGAGGAAGCAGAGGTTAAGTGACTTGCTGAAAATTAAACAGCCAATTGGTGGGAGGGTAAGGCCAGAATTTACATTTCTTATTGTATTTCCATACTCAAGTTCAAATAAAAAGTAAGTATATGCTGAATACCTATAACAAGCAGGGACAGATTACTTATTAGTCAAAAGCATAGCTACAGGAAATCTATTCTCTAGAAACGCACGTGAGGTGGAGGCTGGGGAATGGACGAAATGATGTCCCCTTTGCCCGTTAATAACCTCTCCCTAATAACCATTTCCCTGTTTGTCCACTGGTTTCAGTCCCCCTGGACCTGCCATATGTTCCAGCCTCTCCCACAATATATTCCACAAATAACACCAACCGCACACAGTAAACCAATTATATCTTGACAGGTTTCTAGAAACAAAAAATTCAGTTTCAAAAGAGCTTAGCCTTTCCCAAGTCTGCCCTCTAGTGATCTAAGATCAATTACTGAAGGGGTGATCTTTGAAGCATTTTGAACTTGAATATAGAAGGTTGCCAGATAAAATACAGGACACCTGGTTAAATCTGAATTTAAATTAGTATGAATTTAACTAGGTGTCCTGTATTTAACTTTCAGTATTAGTATGAATTTAACTAGGTGTCCTGTATTTTTATTTGCTAAATCTGGCAGCTATTTTGCTGCCGAAGTTTAAGGACTCAAAATGTTTGTGAGAAAAGAAATACGAAGAAAACTAGAAGCATAATCTTGGGTGTTTAAAATATCCATCTAAAAGGGATCACGTAAAAACTGGGAAAGACTTTCATGTACACATCAAAATATAAGTTATAGAAGACGCTACATGATAGAAAAAAAACCAAGATTCCATAAATTTCTTGTGACATTTAATTATGGCTCTGTTTTAGCCTGTCTGGTTACTTTCATTTAAGGCAGCATTCCTCCAACATTATCGCCCCGCCCCCCAGGACTGCCCCAGTTATTGTGGTGTCGGCTAATATTAACACTAGCCAGAATCTGTAACACATCCCAGTCTCTCTGGATTCTGTGAAGAACAAGAAAAAATGAACGAGGATTAACATAAAGCTAGTTTCTTGCTTCATGTATTTTGGTTGCATTACCCAAGGCTGGGGACAGGAAGACACCCCGGCCTCTCCGTCTGCAGGCCTGCTGATACTTGGATCTCTGCATGACTCTTCGTAAGGGCTCTTCTGATTTTTCGACAGCAGCTTCTGAGTCCTGCAGTAAAACCAAAATGTGAGACAACCTTGAAATAAAACAAAACAGTAGCCCACTCAGTGGCAGTCAGGGACAACTACGTTTGCTGTTGAAATTTAGGTACTTAAAATGCATGGGAGAGAAGAAATATTAAGAAAACTAGGAGTATAACTTTGGGCATATTTTCTGCAGAACTTTCCAGATAATGTTTCACTTTTTCCAAGGTTCTGTGAGTGGGGCGGGGCACAGGTGAGGGGGCAGGGAGCCATGCGTTCATTTATTCATGGACCTATCTGCTGAGGTGGGTCCTTCCAAGTGGGTCCGACAAGTGGGTCCGACAAGTGGGTCCTTCCAAGAAATCTATCTGTGAACTATATCCCAGTACAGGGGATAGAGCAATGGAAAAACAACAACAAAATCTCTACCTAACGGATTTACAATTAGGTGGAAAGGTGGGTGGGAGCGGGGCCTACAGAAATAATATCACAGTAATTGTGATATATACGCTATATGAGCTCCTTTTCCGAGTGAAGCCAGTGGGGCTAGAAGATAGCAGTGACTCGCCCAGGCACACAGCTAGCAAGGGCAGCTCAGGAGCTAGGCCATATTGACACAGTCCCTGGGCTCCTTAGACTGGCCCATCACAATCTCCTGCTTACACACATTACAAGCAAGAACACAAGGAGTGGAAAACCTAGGTGCATACTGTCCCATAGTTGCCAGGTCAGGAAACAGACTAGGTCCTCTGCCTCCAAATTCAGTTTTATAAATACTTATCTCTTTGACAAATATTAAACACTAAGTCTATACAACACATGATGTCATACTCTAGAGGGGAGGGGTGAAAGGAGGGAGATTTAGCCTTGAGGTGGGATCCCTGTGCTCAAAGCCACGGCCTCTAGCGAGAGAGAGAGACAGGTACATAAGGTATTGAGCAACCATACAGACAAGCCAACAAAGGAAACGTGGTGGTGAACTAGTCAGCCTCAAGATTCTAAACAGCAGTGCTGCATCTGGCCTACAGAAGCCTCGTTCCTTCTGGGAGGGCCACCGTGTGTCCAGCAGGACCGCCTAGACATCCGACGAGGGCAACAGGAAGGTAGGAGCTGCTACGAAAGCCCCATCCCTAGAGCTGTGAATTTAACATAATGGGTAATACCAGGAGATGGAGTGGTTTGTTATTTTTAATCAAAGGCGTCAAGGAAAAAATTGAAGCAGGTGGCTAACATAATCAGTTCCAAAGTTACAGTTTGTGACAGAATACTTCCTGTTGATTTTCTTACAAGTGGGTCCTTCCAAGAAATCTAGATTTATAAAGTAATAATATTATAGTGCTTTAAAAATTATTTAGTTCTACCATCTTTTGACAGATATAGAACACAAATAGTGTCAAACACTCAATCTAGACATGACAGGCAAGGACTGATACAAAGGAAGGAATAACTGATTCTAATTCTTTAAAGAAAGTCTTACTTAAAAACTCAATGCTAGAGCTATATTTTTTGGCATACTTCAGTGACATAGCAATATTTAGACTGGTAGTTTTAATTTGATCTTATCAGAATTAATACAGCTACAGTACAAATGCAGTCAAAGCACATAGCTGAAAATTTGTGGTAGAGTGAGCAGCTCCACTGACCAGATCTGCTCAGTAAATAACCATAGATTTGTTCAGAAAAACCTTCACAACTCTAGATGCATTTCAGCAAAAAGATAAAGAAAGGGTTCTGATAAGTTTTCTCTTTGAAGTAGTCCTTATAAATTTTGATTTTAGGTACACGGGGGTGAGAAGTTAAAGGCATCCTTTTTTGCGTACGAAGTCTATAGTCATCTTCGGCTGAGCTGATCTTGAATTCTAAGTCAAGAAGCCAGCAATCTGCCACTGGCTTTCAGTCCAGAGCTCTGAAGAACATCAACAGAATGTAAAACATACTTACTATGTCATAGCCCATAGAATAGAAAAAATACTTGATAATTATGGCACATATAAAAACTTAAGTTTCTTGCTTACATTTTTTTCTACGCTATTCACCAAATGTCTACTTCTCTTTTGGCAGTCTGTCCAATGGGATAAAGCATTGATTATTCAATATTCTTTCTACAGATATCCAAGATATTGATTAACTATCAGACTACAAAGTACAATGGTTACTGATGGACCACTGAATTAAAATTTCAAGTTGTGCCTGAGAATCTTGTGTTTCAAGATAGAAAAGGGTTTGGAATATGTGACTCTTTGGGTAAAAATTGCAGTTCATGTAAAATCATAATAATAACAGACAACATTTATTAAGTCCTATATACCTGACCTAAATTCTTTACTTAGATTAACTCAATTAATTTCACAATAATTCTTAAGTACTATTCTTGTCCCCATTTTATAGCAAAGGAAATTGATGTTATTTAAACATGAACTGGGATTTGAAACTGTGCAGTCTGATTATAGAGCCCACGCTCTTAACCGCTACACTAGGATATAGCAGGATATCAGACATGCATATATGGGATGATATGTTGAATTCTCCACAATACAGGACAGTTGTCATCTGAGCAGTTGTGTAGGACTGGAGTTTTAGCAGAAGATGGTGATAGGTATTTCGTAAATTCCAGAGAATTGGAACCCATTAGTTAAATGAGTCTTAGGTTCTTTGGCCGTAAATAAGGAGAGCAAATTAGATAATTCGATAAAATTCTCTTCAACTCCAAAATGTTACAACTCACTGATTTCATACGGCACAAACTAAAAGCACATAACATGTTTTTCGATATTAAAGATAGTGAATTATGCTGTCCTACTTTTCAAGAAAATGAAAAACCAGCAACAGTGTGATGCCTATTTCCTCACCCTAATATACCATTAATTTTTAAAATTAAATGATAAATGTTGTTCCACAGTTTTTAACTCTTAACTTGAAATTATTGAAAACACAAAATCCAAGGACCAGAAACTTCCTTCCTTTAACTTCCAACTTGGGGAAGTTAAAAATGTTCACTTTTGATTTTCTTGAACAAAAGTTAATACTTTGTGGAAATCAATTCTATGGAAGACAGCCACAAAAGAATTACAGTAATGCAGGTGTGGGGGAGGGGGAGAAGCAGGTGACGGTACTAGGAAAAAAGGGGAAAACAAATTAAATAGCTAATTAAATAGCAACCCCATAAATTGCCTTGGAATAGCACAAGAAAAAGTAAAACCACTGATGTTTCAGGCAACAGGAATCCTGCACCGTCTGCTGTTTTCTTTTATTGTTATTCCCTTTTTTTTTTTTTTTTTAATGTAGAAAGGGTGTAGAAGTTCTTCTCAAGGAGGCAGGGTCTCCCTGGGCGGGGTCAGAAAGAGGCTGAAAGAAAGCATCACCTGTAGCAGTGAGCGCCCCACAGCCCCAGGAGCAGCAGCAGGACGAGCACCAGCACGCAGACAGCCCCCACCGCGAGGCTCCGCTGCCGCCCGTGGCCGGCGTGGCGCAGTTCCCACCATTTCAAGTCTCGGTGCTGACATCGCTCCCCGACGTAGCCAACAATACAGCTGTGACAACACACAAACAGAGGTCAGCTGTAAGCCCTGGCCAAAAAAACGCTTTTATTTTTCGGACTCAGAATCCAGCCGCCTCTCAAGCTCTACATTTCCAGACTCAGCTTTTTGGAAGCATATGGAAAATCCATCAGGGGTCAACTGAAAGCACTCTGCTTTACAAGTTAATGCTGCATGGACTTCCCCTTTTGTCTATTTGCCCTGGGATTGATGGGGGATTATTTGCATACTGCCTCTATGAAGCATTGCAGACCATTGATTAAAGATCAATTACTCTTAGGCTAAAATCCTGAGAAGCTACCTTTAAGACCAACACAAAGCAACTCTGCCCTAAGAGCCAAGAGAGTTTTTGAACAAATGTTTGGCTGGATTGCAATGAAATCTCAATTCAAAGGAAGAAAGAATTTGACAGCAGTGTCCTTCACTTGAGAAGAGGTTATAACATAAGGTGAACAAGGAAACACAGCCTAGTCTACAGAGGGAAACATTTTCTCTTTTTCTTTCTTTTTTTTTTTTTTAAAAACCACCATAGGCCCAAGAGAAAAGCTCTCAGTGTTTGCTTACTTTCTTCAAGGAGGAAAAAACTAAATAGGTGAAAAAACAGGCATTCACCGGCAAACATCCTGCTGTTTCATTAGTGAAATTGTTTCTAGAATTACCAGCGAACAATGCTGTAAACCTTTAGATGAAAGTAAATGAAACAATGCTGCCATCTACTGGGAATGCATGTTTCCAGACACTATCAGGATCTTGGGTAGAATAAACTGTCTATTCTTCACAAGAGCATAAACTTTAAAAATATCCTATTAAATATTTTGTGATGCTCACTTGTTAGGAATTTCTCTCCCTTGGCCCTGAATCAACTGTATCTATTCATGACCCCACCTTATTCCAAAAAGACCTTAAGGAATGAATACAGTTCCCATGGTAGGGAGAGACAGCACGGGAAAAGCAGTAGACGACGTCCCAGAAGATCTAGATTCCTCCCTAGTTCTACCTTGAGTTGGTCATAGAAGCTTTGGTGAGTCACTTTCAGAGATCGGAAGAAAAGGATCTAGGATTTTTTAAGCACCTTATCCATCTGACACTGTTCTGGGCACTTTTACTCATTTCATTTTCGATGGCTATTCCCATTGAGGAAAGTAAGGCTCAAAGGGGTTAAGTAATTCATACCAGGTCACATAGGTAATAAATGGTTCCAGTCAAATGGTTCTCTGATTTCAAAGCCTGAGGGTTCTTCCTACTACACTGGGCTTCTTCCAAAAAGGGTTTTAAGCAACACGCACCTTCTGAAAAGCTATTCTTCTAGAACTGACCACGCAAGAGATGAAGTGTAGGAAGTATAAAGGACTATGGGGTGATTGCAGGCTTTCCTGGATGCCATTTTAATTCTAGCCAACATTGGTTATAGACATTCACTGTCGATGCCAAGCAGATACTTTTAAACTGTTTGGATATTAATGGGCCACACTTCAGAGCCTCTCAGATTTGGGGGTCTCAAGAAACATACCAATCACGTGACAAGAGTCCTGGAGGCCAAGGCAGGCTGCAATATCAGAGCCTCTGTGAGCCAGCATTTCACAAGTTCACAAGGGTGGGTCACACACCACTAGTTCTTTGGGTTATGAGTCCTTCCATTAAACCAAACAAAGGAGTCCCTGGCCAAATAAGTTGCAGTTTCTATGGTCAAATAATTTCAAGAAATTCTGGACTAACTAAAGGTCAACGAGCCTTTTTTACATGTTGTGGTATACCATAAATCGAGAATCAAAAGCTAGAGTGTACAGCATTTTCAAAATGATTTGACCACACAACCCTTTTTTCATGAAACAAACACTTCACAGCGCCAGCGCTGGAGGCTCTCGGTCTGGAGGAGACCTGCCCAGAAGGGTGTGGGTTGGTTCGAAGCCAAACTAGAATGAGTGAGGACCTCTTCTGAGCTCAAGAGGTTTAGAGTCTTCTGAGGATCGCCAGTCCAGGGAACCTGTGAGGAAGACTCTCAGAATCCTCACATCCCTGCATCTTCGGGCAGCAGGGAGGGAAGGGGTGAGAGTGTGTGTGTGTGGGAGGGGGGGGGGACGGGGTGTCCTCATCTCTGAGGGGAGTGTCCACTGCCCCCAAGCAAGGAAGGAAGAGCCCCCTTTATAAACCTCCTCGCAGCCTCAGGAATGCTCTATGTAGAATGATGCTTATGAAGTGTTTCTAATAAAAGTTAGAACTGGTAAGCTCCCTAGAGATGTGTCATTATGGAATTTAAGAAAATACAAGGTGAGGTCATCGGGCAGGAGGATGGAGGGTTGAACGTTTGATTAAATCACATTTTTATTAAATATAGAAATCAAAAACAAAGTTATGATCCAGACAAATGAGAACTCTGGTGATATTTTCAAAATTGCTTTTAATTCAAGGTCCTTAAATGTGAGTGTTATCTCTAGTTTGTCATTTTGTAGCAACTTGAGTTTAAAACATTATCTGGGGAATATGATATATTCATCAGGATTTAATGACAGAAAGAAAAGTAGTGGGCTCAAGAGTTCATAAATCTAATAAATTGACACTATCAGGTCTAAATGAAAATAATGTACTAACTGTCATACGTAACCCTGCAGTACCCTTCATATTATCATAAAGTCTTTTATAATCCAAAGTTAAAGTATCAGAGAGAAAAACAAATGGTGATCTAATAAACTAGGATAAGTGTTTTCATAATTTCATTATTTGGGATAATAAGAAACTATGAACAAGTAAAACAATTTGATTCTTGTTATCAAAATCAAGGATAACTAGTACTAGATTTATCTTAGGTTAGAAAAGTATAGCATGCAAATATGAATATGAAAACAGAATTCTTTTCGAACCGAGTCATTTTTGCTAATATCCATGGGTATTTTTTGTTATTTTTGTCAGGCTTACATAATTTTAAATGCAAGGCCATACACTTTGGCACAGAATATAACTTAATTCTTCTAATAATTTAGACTATGTAACTGCTGATTACCATGGATAAAATAATAAAAGCCTTTAAGTTTATAGCATCTATTTGTGAGGACCAGAATATTTTATCACTCCTTTCTCAGGCACACAGAAAATTATCAGTGAGTCAGGAGTCTAGCCATAGGAGGCCCATTTGCTTTGTGGTTTCTATCAATTCCCCCATATTACCTTCAAAATATGAAAGCAACGAAAAGTAAAATTTGATGCAGAACTAGATTTCGTGAATGTCGTTTTATGAAAGGCTCCACGGGGAAGGTTTTCTGAATGAGGACAACAGGAGGGCCTCGTGGCTCCAGGGCTTCCTTAAACCTACTTCTCAGGTTGACACGGCCCAGTGTGAAATCATCACAGGGACACAAAAAGGAGCAAAAAGCAGCAGTGACTGCATTCAGCAGTTGTCACTCAACAACAAAAGTATAAATGTAAACTATTAGGAAATTAAGAAAATATATATACTATAAAATATTGAAATACATATGTATATTTTACATATATACATATTTCTTTTGTACTGAAGGCAAGAAGTCTAGGGTGAATATATACAACACTTTTGTAAGTTCAGAAACATATAGTGGGTGCTCTCTGTATATTTGGCAGAAAATAAATCAACTTCTAAGGAATTCTCTCACGAACCTAAGTTTTTCAACCAGAATGAGAACTTTAATCCCCAGACTGTACCAGTAGTAACATCAAGTTATTTAAGTAAAAGGGAAAATCACTAATTCTTTAGGTTTATATTTACCCCTGGCAGCTTCGGGTGGTATGGTGGGGGTGACACGTGATATGCAGGGAGAGTTCAACACACACACAATTTGTATATGTATATTTATTTATTTTTCCCTAAGGAAAATTTTCCTTAATATAAATTTCACAAATTAGCTAAGAGTTATGGGCTGCCATATCACATCTCTGTGCTGTCACAAAAACAGCTGGACTTACTTGCATGCGTAGTTGTCCACGGCTTCAATGTACATACACACACCGCCGTGGAGGCAGTACCCAGCGTGGGACGGGGGACATTCTGGATAACTGTTCCTCACAGAATAGTGGCCATCTTCCCTGAGCTGAGAGGGTGGAGTGGAGTCTAGAAGAATCAAAGACATTACTTTCACTTTCTGAAGCCATCGGGGTCTTTCAGGTACAGGTATCTCCACTTTTCAAAAGCTCGCTTTATGCCACTTTGCTTTACATAAGACCTACATTATTGCCCGTTTTTGCTAATCAAAAGAAATCCGAAGAGGATTTTTGCTTTTATGGAAAAAAGGCAAAAAGCGAAAATAGCGTTCAGCGATTGTTTTTCATGGGCTATTATAGAGGCAGAGGCACCTGAGCAGTGAGAGTGGCCCCACCAAGCTCCTTCCCCAGGAACCACACTGAGCATCTCAGAATCAAGTTGCCATAGCTTCGAACTCTGTCTGTGAGCATCTGTCCTTCATCTCCAGTTATTTTGTGCATTTGTTAGCAAGGTATGTCTTAAGGTATCAGAAAAGCCTAAGAGAGCTTAAAAGGGTGTTAAACTTAGGAAAAACTGGAAGTAATTAAATGTATTTGGTAAGTTATTTTGGGGGTCTTGGAATGCTCAAAAATTTTCTCCATAGAAATTAATGGTAGTGATTGCTCCTTTACACCACCACTTTAGCTTATGAAAGTTTTTGTCGGAACTCTGCTTTTGGATAGCAGGGGAAATCTGTATCAATACCAAGAACTAGTTTCTGTGAACGATTTGTGACATAGTGTCTTTTAGTGGCAGTAGGACTATCAAAGCAACAATAGTTTCACTTTCTAACCAGACTTTGAGTTATGAAGCGAGCCATTCTTTCTTTTAGTTCAAGCCATTCTTTCTTTTAGTTCGGTATGATTTGACATAGAGGCAAATAAGATAACTGGTCAATCCTAAGACACCGAATAAATGCCGAGTCACTGATCTCATTATAAGAGCACATCTGTCATCCACAAACACATACTAACTGTGTGAAATGACAGCTAGCTTTAAGAGGGTCTCGCTGAACAACAATATCTCTTTACGGCTTATAAACCACCCACCAGTACGCAGTCTATTACCCCCACTATCCTGGGAGTCTCCAAATTTTCTCCCACACAATAATTTCTTCTAAAAAATATTTAACTTTCAGGGAAACCCTCAAAGACAAAACTAGTCACGTTGACAGAGAGGAAATGTTGCCACATGCCAAAGTGGCAAAGATCCTTTCATTGAATTTTTCACTGCTCTGTAAAAGGAAAACATTAAGGTGTGTAGCTGACTATATCGATAGTAACAGTCTTCCAATACCTTTAAGAAGAGCAAATTATTTGGTAAAATCATGTGTTAAAAAAAAGAGACCCAAGCAAGCACAGAACTTTCATTTATTAGTATGTTTTCTGCTCGCAGAGGCAGGTAAATAGCTGGCAGTAATAGGAAAGAGCCCCAATTCGGACGTCCAGTCCCCTTCTGGGGCGCTGATGGAGAGAAGATACTGCAGTATGGGGAGAGATTTAGGACGCGGGAGCCGACCATTGTGAACATTTAAAAAGAAAGAAAACATAGCTGGAATTCTAATTCAGATCAAGAAATACTGACTTTTTAAAGTAATATTCTTAAATGATTCAGAATGCGAAAAGTCCAGATACCCTCCTCAACCTGTCTAACCCCACAGACTTGTTCCAGCAGCCTGAGAAATCAACATTACAAATCAGGACATTAGCTGCATAGTTAAAGAGAACCACCTGTGTTTCCACCTTTATTGAATTACAAGTAATAAAATAGGATTTATTCCAGATGTTAAATTAAGAAAACTTGGACCATTTTACATTCTCAAACCCAGCATCGGCCTAATCAGGAAAGCAAACTCTCCAGGCTGATTGAACCAAATGATTTCTAGAATCTCTAATGCAAATACACTGGAGTACAGAATTTTCTGGAATCAAGTCCCTCCCCTTGGATCTAGATAACCCACCAACCTACCAGGGCAAATCCGTCCAGGTTCAGACGGGATACCAGCATACATGCAGGTGTAGTTTCCCTCTGTGTTTGTACAGGTGGCATTTTCCCCACAGGTGTGCATGCCCAGTTGGCACTCGTCAATATCTGCCAGAAAAAAAAAAAAAAGGAGCAGAGAAAAGAAAAGTGGGGTATAGAAGAGGATGAGGGTCATTCAATTAGAAAACCCAACATTCTAGAAGGGAAGCACCTTTGCCTTCTGTCAGGCTGCACGTTCTCAGAGCTCCACACATTTTTAGACCCGAAAATTTTATCATGAAAGTTGGTGAGAGAGATGAAGGGGGTCTCTCGGCTGCATGTCCATCCAGATAAACTCCTGGCATGAGGCTAGGAGTTTTCCCACTGCCTGGAAGGGAAAGAACCTTCCCAACACAAGAAGCTCAGTGGGAAGGTTGGAGATTGGTAAACTATCTCTAGGCAAACATTTAGAAGTCCTGATCATATCAAATAAAACACTTTTGCCTTTTTAACATAAAGATAAACTGAGTCATTACTTTCTTTCCTAACTATCCACCTTTTCCTTCCTCAGTTACCACCACCCTAACATCTAGGGCCCTCCGCTCTTCGGTTTTGCATTATTTAAGAAGAACAGCCTAACTATGTTCTCTGCATCCCACTCTCCTCCACTCAGCACCAGTGCCAGATGAATCTTCCTCAATCGCATCTCCTGTCACTGGACCACTTGACTCAAATGCTGCTGGTGGCTCTCTGTTGCCTAGACCTAAGCTGTCCAATATGGTAGCAGTTGCCATGTGTGAGCACTGAGCAGCTGAACCACAGCTAGTCCACACCGAGAAGTGCTGGAAGTGTAAAACACATGCCAGATTTTGAAGTCTGAGTACCAAAATAAGAATGTAAACTATCTTAATAACTTTTATATTGATTCAATATTAAAATGTTAATATTTGGGGTATTTTGGAATAAATAAAATATTATTAAAATTAACCTCACCTGTTTCTTTTTACTTTTTCAAATGTACTAGAAAATTTTAAATTACACATGCGACTGACATTATATTTCCATTTGACAGTGCTGGTCTAAAGAAGTAAAACCCCATCAGATGCTAGTCTTCCACAAACTAGCATCTGTAACCCAACCCACCTGTCATAGACTAAATTGTATCCCCCAAAATTTATTTATCGAATTCCTAACTCTCAGTGTGACTATAGTTGGAGAAAGGGCTAATAAGGAAGTCATTAAAGTTAAATGAGGTCATAAGAGAGGGGCCCTGATCCAAAAGGAAGAAGAGATGCCAGATCTACAGATACATCCCCATCCCCACCTCCACGAACCACAGAGGAAAGGCTATGAGTGTATGCAGCAAGGTGGCCATCTGTACACGAGGAAGAATCCTCACCAGGAACCGAATAAGCCAACACCTTGATATGGGACAACTAGCCTCCGTAACTGGGAGAAAATAAATGTCTGTTGTTTAGGCCACCTAGTCTATATACCAGACTAAGATACCACCCTACCAGCCCCAGTTTGTTTTCCCTTATATACAACCTACACTTAGCGCTCAATTAGGCTATTCTCTGCTTCTTCATTTCTACCTAAGGAAAATGCCCAAAGGTCCATCTAAAATGATACTTCCTCCCTGAAAACATTCCCATTACTTCAAACAGATATTCTTCCAGTTATGAATTTCCACTGTAGTTTTCACTTCTCTTATGATACATATCTTTCTTCGCCACTTATCAAAGCTGTATTTCTTCTAGATCACATTTTTTCTGTAAGCAAGAACTGCCTTCACCATCTTGGTATTTCTCACAGTTCCAAGTACTGTGCCTTTGCACTAATAGAGGCCAATTAAATATTTATCACATTGAATTGCTAACCTGAACAACTCAAACTGAGGGTTCGTTTTTGTTTTGTTTTGTTTTGTTTTTACTGACTTCTGTTATAATTTGTATGAACTATCTATCACCTTGAGAGAGAGAGCTTTTGCAAGAAGCAAAAACAAAGATAGACTCTTGGCCAAAAAACACAACTACCCTTAACAATAAGAATAGCAATGCTTTTATATAGCACTGCATCTATCCATAGCTCTATCAATATCTATCTATCTATCTATGGAGAGGGAGGGAAGGAGAGAGGAGAAGAGAGAGAAGGAAGGGGACAGGGAGTGGACAGGAACAAGCTCAGTCTTTCCTGGACATGACACCCCATGGCATGTTTGCTACTGGAAGGAGGTGGGTTAGTAACAGAGTGAAAATTCAGAGTCTAATGAGTTTAAACATCCAAGAAAGTATGCCTTTCTTTCTCTTCAAAGTAAATTAAATATAAAGCCTGTTTGTCTAAATTATCTATGAGCCTACTTAATTGGAGCAGTGACATTTTCCTGACTGACAGCCAAATATGTGCTTAAAAGAGCATTTACAGATGTCTGCGGACTCGATGAAACTAATCTGATAAAGGTCTGATTTAAACCAATCAGATCCAGAAAATTGGTAGTTATGACTGATAGTTCATCTTTAACCTCAACATGCAGGAGAAAGCAGTACCATTTTAGTTTCTTATCAGGGCATCTGCTCCTCACCGTGAAAAGAATTTTATATTTTCAGAAGGAAAAGAAAATACTGAAAGAGACATTTTAAAGCCCTGTAAAACTTTAGTTAACTACTTCACTGGGCTCCAGTGGCTTCAGGCAGGTCTTTACTTGTGTGGTGATGCTATACTACTGACACCTGGAATGGGACAAGACCTCCACTAAGTGAACTCCCATCCAACAAGCCACACCCAGAACTTGGCAGAGGATGGTGATTATGAAAGAAGTCTTACTCATTCTTTATTTGTATCTAAATGTCAGTGCCTTGCTTGAGTCTTTCATTTATTGAACTTATCAAAAGCCACCCGAGGAGTTTTTTCACAGAACCACACCTTCTTTCATCTACACACACACAGCAAAACCTGTATCAGCTCTGTGGTTCACCACAGTTCAATCGACAAATTCAGTGACAAAGAAAATGTTGTTCAGATCCCCTCATTATGGCTCGAAGTACGGAGTATTGATGAGGCACTGTGTCACTTCATCCCAGAGAAAGAATTAGAAAGGCAGAGGGGTAAATAACCTCCGCACAGATTTGACATTGACTAGTGAAAGAACAGCATGAAGGCATAAACTTGACTATGTACCAAGAACAGAAATGTGTCAGTTTGAACGGGTCACGCAACTCCTCTTTTAGTCTTATCATGTGTATGACCCTATCTTTTCTTGGCCTACCACAGACAGAGCGCTTCGTGATTCTCTAAGGCCTGCCTCCACCCACCCGCCTCAGCACATGCGCTCTTACCAAGACAGTGAATTCCATCTCCTCGGTAGCCTTGTGAGCACTGGCAGACATGGCCACCTTCAGTATTGATGCACTGGGAGGAGGGGTGCGGGCACACTGTGATACCCATCTCACATTCATCTATATCTGTGGGCAAATGATGAACTAATGAAATATATAAGCAATCTCAATATAAATGAGGCTAATACAAAAGAATAAGTATAATCTTACATACAATCATTTAGTCGTTTACAGAGACTGTTTGCAAATGCAATGCAAATTCTATTTCTTAGACATAAAGTTCATGTCTGAATCATTTTTTACAGATTTCTCACATGTTTGATTAGCTAAGTATGTACAAATAAATCACTTTGTACCAGAGTTGCAGACCATAAGAATTTATTTTTACAGTAATCGCTAACGTAAAATTTTGAGGCTATTAATATAAAACAAAAACCTATGCCTCACAATCCATTTACTAAACTAAAACTTATGACCTAAGCTTTTTGGGGAGGAAAAAAAAGTTGTGTTTTTATTGGAATTGTTAAATTTTTAAATTTGACTTGAACTCAAATTCATGCTTCTGAAACTAATTATAAATTCTTCTCCTTAATGTCAACTGCATAAATTACATAATTTTGACATAAACTCAAGGTAATGTAACAACATATATGTTTCATATTTACTATACATGCCACCCATAATCTTCTTAGCTAATATCAAATAATTTATTCAATTCTGCTGATTACATAAATCCTTCTGGAGATTTCGAACCCATATGATCTGAGAAAATGTTCACTATTTTCCACAATTATGTGTATCAACTGGCCTTTGCTCTTACCAGAACACAATTTTCCATCCCCAGCAAATCCTTTCAAACACTGACACGTGGCAACCTCTCCCTCTGAAACACATTGAGAGTGTGCACCACACTCCATGGGACCACAGTCATCGTCATCTGCAAACAGTGAGAACCCCATCAGATTATTTCCAGACCTCAGAGGAGAAAAATGGGCTTTCACGTTCTGGGTTCTACAGAGCATTCCAGCTTTTCCTTTCTCAAGGTTTGAGACAGGTTAATCTCCAAATAGAAACACTGTTAACCTGCAAGTTATAACTATATTAAAGGACCCACAAGCCATATGTTTCCATTTCTATGTTTTTAACAAATCTTTAGTCTTAAAGAAGTGTTTGTTGATCAAACGACCCTGGGTGAACTTATTAACAAGCTTTAAAAGCATTTAAAATTTGAATTATAAAATTGCTAGGAGTAAATGGACTCAAATTTCAAAAAGTTTATTGCTCATTTGAGAATTCCCAATCATTATGACATACAAAAGAGGTCAAAATATTCTTATCCCTCAAAGGCATACAGAATAATATAAAGCCAAGTAGCTCTGTGTACCAAAATGACAAAGAGATTCAGTCATAAAGATTTATTCTCAATTTACTAAACTTATGTTTCATATAATAGAATATGTATGTCACAATATATGCTTATTATCAGGATTTGTGTAGTGACTTGCAAACCTCAAGGCACTTTTACAAAGTCACGAACCATACAAACTAAATGTTGTAACTGGATCATTTGATTTCATACTCCATTGAAATGCAAATGCCCCAGGGGACAGATTTGCATGATGAGCCATAAACATGAGCAAGTTTTTTTTCTCTTAACTACTTATATATATATAATCATTCTCTAAATGCCTCCTCCCTTTTAGAGTGAAGGAGATCTGACATCCCAAAGTTATAAACTGTCATCTGTCTATTCACTACTAAATTTGCTCAAATGCGTATAGAAGAAGTCAAAGAAGCCCTTCAAACTTGCCCATAAATTAAAGAAAGTTAAATTATCTAAGTAGGATTCGATGCCATGTGAACGCAGACATTGGATAATTGCATTTGATTTGCTTAGCGATTTGAATGAGACTTCTCTTATAGAAAAACATGATTTCTTTTTCAGGCTTAGTGAGATTTCTTTCAGGTTTGCCTGGTTCTCTGTCACTCATGACTCTCGGAGATGGATAAGTTCAGATTAATCAATTACCCATTTGATTCGACATTTATTTGGAGGCCTAGCTCCCAAATCACAAGGCTATTCAGAATGTGTGGTGGACAGTATCCAATTACTCAAGAAATTTTAAATCACTTGCAGAGTTATCTTAAATTAGAATATGATTCAGGATTTATTTGGTAACTTGCAAACTCTAAGGCAGCTTTGCATAATGAAAAGCAATAGATATGAAATTGTTGGAGGGATGGGCTATAGCCAAAGCTCTTTCTGCCATAAACCAGCTTTGAAAAAAAAGAATACCAGGGCTCCATGCTCCTCTTCTTTAAAATACAGGTGACAATTTCCATCCAGTCCACTTCACATGATTGTTGAAGAAAAATATAATTTTTTAAAAAATCCTTTGAGAATTCTAAAATATTATGCATATTGAAATAAGGATGATAAAGAAGAATGCTGTGACAGCCTGAATCAGAATTAGCCTTATCACACTAGAAAAGATTCTGGGCCTGTAAGTAAAATTAATAATTTCATTCAAAAGTGCCTACTATGTGCCAGATCTTAATGAGGACCAAAAATACAGTGGCGAAGGATATAGACAAGGGTTCTGCTTTCTTGCATAATTGATATTGAAGCATAGGTATGATAAGCACTATCATGAAACAATACCTAGTTCTGAGAGCTGAAGTAGCTCTCACCTCACCTGGTCAGGAGACTAGGAAAGGCTTTCTGAGCAAAGGCACGTGAAACTGAGAAGTGAAGAATTAGCAGGACTTGATGTAGTTAGAAAGAGCACTGTGGACCAAGAACACAATACCCGTATGTCACTTAGGTAAGGCCAGGGTAACTGAAGCCAGCCACAGTAAGTAGAGGAAGGAAGGGCACAGATTTAAGTTGGCGAGCTGTGTAACGGTTAGTTCATCTAGGGCCCAACAGGCCACATTAAAAATTTTAAATTTTATTCGTGAATTTAGAATAATTTGTGATTTTAATAAATGTGACAATGAAATTTTTGTGCTGGAATCTTTTAGCCATATTGTACACAGATCTACTTGCTACATATCAGTCTGCATGCTTTGGAGAATAAGAATATATTGAGCTAAAATCTAATATAGAGTTTTCAAACTTATTTAAGTATAGACAATTTATTGAAATGAAATCTCACTGCAAAATATAAATAAGACCCCTCAGCCTAACACAGGTATAACTACAACTTTATAGGCAAAGACAAAATAGGTATGGAAAGATGAGGTAATTTTCACCAGGACAATCAATTTCATCTGTTCTGCACAAGACTGAGTATAGTCTCCAGGGAGAAAGTCAAATACTGCCTATTATATATGTATTCCAAATCTTTGGCTATTTTGTCACTTCCTCATCCCACCCATGTGACTAATTTACTGTCATTTATGTTGGTCTTTGAGTCCCCCAAACATTAGTCTTTTAAAATATACTCTATGAACCTCTAGGGATCCCTACTGACTATGAAAAATTCTGTACTGTTAATATTTATTATTGTTGTTTTATTCCATCATCTTGTTTGTCTCCACATCAGACTGTGACCTTGGACACTGGGGCTTTATTTAGCTCTTCCAGTATCCCCAGCACTTAGTATGGTACGTGGCAGATAAATAGTCATTAAATGAATAATATTCATAATATGACAGTGTTTTCCAGTACTTCTTTCCTTCATATAAATTAATTATTTGGTCATAATTTTCAAAAATCTTTGGTCACTTCACTAACAATATATCTTAGTCTCAGTTTTCAAATCTGGAAAATGATGTGTTTTGATAAGATCCAATTAAAGAATAAAGTACCTGATAAACTCTACAGCTTTATACAAATTATCGTTACTAAAAATAGCCACCTTTTTGTTTGTATTTTATCCAAATTGCACTGATAAGTTCTTATAAGGAGGGGTAAGCGGTTCCAGGGACTCATACATTGACAAAGTAGTCTGCAGACCACAAGTTGGATGGGCGCTTTGTTAAGTGTAGGTAATGTCCTACTGTGGGGTTTTCAAACTTATTTTTAGTCACAGACACTTTGTTAAAAATCTTGTTCAGAAATATAAATAAATATGTTTCAAAGTAGAGCTGCACTGAGACCTACCGTGAGCAGAGATGGGTGTGCAGAAGCCTTAGGGCTGAGCTAAACCCAGTTTGAAAACACAAGCTTCATGAGTGACTATAGAACATGAAAGAATCAGGTTCTCTCAAGTTGATACATATTCAACAAACAACTTAGCATTTTTGGTGATAAATGTGCCATATAGACGATGAAAAAAATCTAACATTTGCTGTTTGTGGACTTTCTGGTGCAGCTAAAACAACAACCTATATTTGCTTATCAATTACTATCTACTTTCACACTAATGGAAGTAAAGCTAGATGGGCTAAATACCAAAAATACCAGGGATGGAAGGATGCACTCCAATCTGTTCTGTCCTATTTTTCACCCTTGTTTCTAAGTTAGAGTTCTTCCAAGAAGGTTCGGCGTGTCAATGATTAAAGTTCATGTCCAATCTAATATGGAGCCATCTTCCTCAGGCACACAGTTCAGAAGAGAGGAAGGACCGAAGTTGGAGTCCAACTTTGG
>NW_011888848.1:460487-476587 GCF_000151845.1 Pteropus vampyrus
CAGAAATATAAATAAATATGTTTCAAAGTAGAGCTGCACTGAGACCTACCGTGAGCAGAGATGGGTGTGCAGAAGCCTTAGGGCTGAGCTAAACCCAGTTTGAAAACACAAGCTTCATGAGTGACTATAGAACATGAAAGAATCAGGTTCTCTCAAGTTGATACATATTCAACAAACAACTTAGCATTTTTGGTGATAAATGTGCCATGTAGACGATGAAAAAAAATCTAACATTTGCTGTTTGTGGACTTTCTGGTGCAGCTAAAACAACAACCTATATTTGCTTATCAATTAGTATCTACTTTCACACTAATGGAAGTAAAGCTAGATGGGCTAAATACCAAAAATACCAGAGATGGAAGGGTGCACTCCAATCTGTTCTGTCCTATTTTTCACCCTTGTTTCTAAGTTAGAGTTCTTCCAAGAAGGTTCGGCGTGTCAATGATTAAAGTTCATGTCCAATCTAATATGGAGCCATCTTCCTCAGGCACACAGTTCAGAAGAGAGGAAGGACCGAAGTTGGAGTCCAACTTTGGTTTCACCAGCTTTGTGTAGATTTAGTCAACATTAAGTTAAAGAGATAATTCAGAATTTCTAATTGGTAGGATGGAAATTGTCGGAACCAATACTCTACTGGAGAACTCATTATTCGTACCTGATGCCATGATTTCGGCCACTAGCACATGTTGCGATTCTGTAATATTATCTTCAAACCCTTGACTGCTGAGTAACATGTCCGATGGCTTTACTTGATTACTTAGATCTGTTCCACTACCTATTGAAGGTCAACAGACACAATTAATTTATCTTTGATGATTCAAGAAAAGTGATTTAATTTATATTCGCAGCTCTTTGTTGGTTGTACATTCAGACTCACTCTTTCAGTAACAGGATTTAGGGAACTATCAGGGTCTTGGTGACTTAAAAAACCTCACTTGTTGTATGTACCACATTCTCCCAGCTTCACTCTGTGCAACTTGATGATTGAGGATGGAGGAACCAGTGCAGAAGAAAGACAGGACTTTTTTAGGTACTGGCAAAACACAATAAGTGTAAAATACCAAAATCTTTATGAAATAATCAGTTCATAATCACAGCCTGCCATTACAAGAAAAAAAAATTAGTAAGATGATCTCCCTCAACCTGCCTTCCATACACACTCTTTCTCCTTTAGGCTTCTTTCAAAACTTATTTTAGCCTGATTTTACTTGTGTTTAGAAATGTGAAAGGGCATAAACAAGCCATCATTTAATATCGGCATGGGACCTATGCCACTCCCCAGATGTGGAAGAAATGCCTCCCCTGAAACACAAGGTGTGTCCTCTAAGTGTGGTCTATGGATCCCTGAGATCTCATTGAATGGAGTCCATAAGGACAAAACTGTTTTCATAAAAGGCAAATAACTTTAATAGGGGTTTTCGCTTTTTTGTGTGTGTGTGTGTGTGCCTTTTTCACTGTACTTACATTGATACTGATGGGAAAAAGCAATGATGGGTGTAACTAAAGTGCTTTAGCATGAATCAAGGCCATGGCACCAAACTATACTAGTCATGTTCTTCACTGCCATACACGAACAGACACACACACACACACACACACACACACACACACTCCACTTTCACTTAAGAAGATCCATGATGAATAGCAAAAATTATTAATTTTTTCAAATCTCAACCATAGAATATTTGGCTTTTTGATATTCTGTATAATGAAGTGGGAAGTACACACAAAACACTGTTATCTGTGAAGATACTGATTATGAAGTTTATCTGGACAAAAAGCACTTGTACACACTTGGAGTTGTGAGCTGAAACTAGCTTCTTTTTTTCAATTGAACATGATCTTTACTTGAAAGAATGACTGATAAACTGTGTTATTAGCACTTAGGGATTTGGCAAAGCATTTTTTGAAAAATGAATGAAGTGAGCCTGTCACTTCAAGGCAACAACTCACAGTACTTGTTGCCAATGATAAAAATTTGAGCTTTCAAATGAAAAGTAGAATCTTGGAAAAATTTTTCCACTACCATGAGTCTGAAAAAAATCTCAATATTTGAAGACTTTTCTGACAAATTTGATAATAATAATTAATTAATGTAATTTTTTGTACATTAATGTAACATGAAAGATCTGCATAACTCAGTCAATCAGTATTTTCAAATGACCAAAACATGATGCTACAAAATCATGATGCAAGGTAAAAGATGCACTCAAAGTACAACATAGACCACTGGATTTTAATGAATCAGAGGACAAAAAATTCATTGATATGGCTTCAGATTCCACACTGCAACTAAGCTCCAAGAAACTACCACCTGTCTAGTTCTGATATAATATCAAAAGAATAAATACCAAAAAAGGCATCTGAGAAGGCTAATGATATTTCTCTCTTTTCCATCTCTACATCTGTGTGAGGTCAGATTTTCTTCAGAGGCTTCAACCAAAACAGCGAAGCAAAAGATTTAACAGACAAACAGGTATAAGAATCCAGCTGGCCTCTATTAAGCCAGATATTAAAGATATAAAGGTAAACCAATGCAATTTTTCTTACTACATAGTTTTGTTTTGGAAAATATAATTATTTCATTTATTTCCATAAAAATGTTATAGTCATATATAATGAAGTGTTATTATAATTTTAATAGAAATATTTTAGAATTTTTTAGTTTCGACTTCTAATACAAATATTGATAGATATAGCCTACATAAATAAAAACTCTTTGGGGACCTGAAGCCAAAAAGATTGAGAACTATTTTCCTAAAGCAACAATTAATAGAAAGTTCTGAAAATCTAAAATATCTAATTCTGGTCCATGGATAGATCAATCCATTTATTTGCTGTCAATGTGTCATCTAACTTACATCGTACTTATCAGATGAATATAAATTTTTTAAAAATGTTTGTAATAAAATCTGAATTGTTTTTGGTACAAAGATATCAAAAAATGAATCCAAATACACTGTAATTGTTAAATGAACAGTCAAGGGAAGCAAGTCAGGACTACTGACTTTATATCATGCTTGATCCACTCTTCCTTCCTCTTCCACAAAGCCATAGTTTTTAAAAACGTGATCACAGCCTTCTCAGGTTGGATTCTCCACACTTGATATCTTAATATTATTTATTAGAAAGGACTTTGCCTTCCATACTAAGACTAGTCACATGATAGGGGGTTTGTATAAGACTACCTATAATATTAAGACCATAAAACTTCTAAATAAAATGTCTGAACATTATCTGAGGTGGTAAAATACCGGCATTTATTTCTAAGGTTGGGCTACTCCATAGGGGGCTAGAGGATTGGACTTTGAAAATTATCTTTTGTGAACTAATTTTAATTAGAAGAGGTCTGTTGAATTGTCTTTAATAACAGGAGCCCAAATTCATCAGAGGAAGAAAAAAAAAAACATCTGGCATCCCTAAAAGCAGGGGAGTTTTTAATTATACAAAATAGTAAAAATCAGCAAAAGCGTAGGATTTAACATAGAACAGAACAACATTCCTGAGCCAAGTCAAGATAATTTAGCTACATAATTTATTATATTACCTGCCAATACCTGATGGCCATTTAGAGCCAGACAGAGTTTCCCATCTGGGGCTTTCACAAAACCTTCACGACACGAACACTGAACAGCTCCAAACTTCTCTTTGCAAATATGTTCACAGCCTCCATTTTGATATAAGCAGGGATCTGCTCCTGGTGGGGAAAGAGGTGCATTCACAGACGGGCTTGGAGATCAAAAGGGTGCCGTTTACACAAATCACAGTGTGCAGCTTTGGGGGAAAGGAATTCAATGCATGTAATGGAGCCTATATGAAGAGCTATTTCAGAAGAGTTTCTATAAGGAGCCACTAAGCTCAGAATGCTATTACCTCATGAGTATTCATTGATTACAACCAGTACTTTTGCCCAAGAAGCATTTTAGGCAGATGAAATTCCTACTTCCTAACTCATGATCTAGTCAAACTGACAAAGGGCAATTCAGAATGAAGAATGACTGTAGGACACTAGATGCCTTTTCTATTTGCTCACTCCCCGGCACTCTCAGTGGGTGGAGAAAGGCCCCAGTGTAGACAGAAGCTTCCACTGCGGGTATCTAGATTGCCCCTCCCCCCGGCCCCACCCTTAGAGCCTATAACCTAAGAGTCTTTTAAAAGGAGCAGATAAGTAAAAGCTGTTCAGGAGAAAAAAAATGAGATTGGAGAAATAAAGCCCAAATTCACCGCCAGACTATCTTTTACTCTAAATGAAATCCAAATGTCAGGAAATCTTAACATCTACCCAGAATGGTGAGAACTGCAACATCCTCCCTCCTCCCCTGCCATCAATTAAAATAGTTGCAGATTCCAGCCAAAGACAGACTGTGTAACATGTCCAGTGTACCTGGTTTTGCCAATGGATGAACTACAACCAGTGATGAGGGCTTCAGCATGCTGCCTCGGAGACGTACCCTATTTTTGCCAGTCCTCTTGTTCACCCTTATTACCGATGGCACAGTCCAGTCAGAGAACCATACGTGATCCTCAAACACAGCCACAGCAAATGGGTGACCTGGAAGCAGTTCCAATTTATCATATACGTCTTGTCTTTGCCATGAATATTTTTAAGAGGACAAGGCCTGAAACATTCACACAATCCCTACGCTAAAACAATTCTTTAATATAACTGCTAAGCAAAGTATGAGCCACTATCTCTACTTGTATCAAGAAGAACCCACACGATGGGACAACCTTATCGTAGAATGGAAGCCTGGTAGTGTGAAATCCTAGGAAAGCCCATTGTCACCCAGCATTTGGAGAACTGGAGAATGTGGGTTGATTGATAACAGTAGCACTGAGAGAGAGGAGGCCAGGCAGGAATGTTTCTGTGTTCAGTGATTCTGTCACTATTTATAGACTAAACTTGAGTAAGTTATCCTCTCTCTCTTTACCTTCAGTTCCTTGTCTTTTGAATGACAGCGATGAGTAAGTATAGTACACTAAGTTCACAGGGTTTTTTAAGGATCTTTAAAAATTTAAGGTAAGAGAATAATAGTCTCCTCAAATTCCCAAGTACATCAACACATTTCCCTGCATTGGACGCCTATCTCCTTTCTTATCTTGCCTCTTATCTAATATTAATTCACTGACCTGTGCTCCTGGCGTCATCTTTCCAGCCTTCTCTAGGCCCCTGTTTAGTCAATTACCCATTCTGTTTACATCTTCATTCTCTTCATTCTACTAGCTTCTTTCCCTTAGGTGATAAATACTCTCAGGTCTCTCCCATCTTAATTTCTTCATCCCCCTTGACCCGACCCTTCGGCTTCTTTTTTTTTTTCCGACTCTCTTCCACTTTTACCCAAGTTTTTTGAAAATCATTTGTTATCTGCTGCCTCCATTGTCATGGCAATCCACCCCTAGGTGGGCCCTTCTTACCCCACCTCAACTAAACCCACTTCTCCACTCTGTTGAAACTGCTCTGGTGAGATAGTCCAGTATTTAGCAAGCAAAAACAAAAATGCTGTAATAGACCATCTCCAGCGGTTAGAGACCCACATTTAGAAGCTTTAATCATGTCTAGTCACATCTCCCAGGCCAGTCTTTTTGCAACTGAGCAACAGATTTGGTGGATTAGAATGAATGTCTCCCTCTCCTGGCAGCAAACTCGAATGATTTGTTCTGGGGACAATGAGTCTCCACTCACCATTACTGACCAAGGCCATTGAGAATTCATTGTAGTCTCTAGCTCTTTGTCCCAAATTAAAGTCATAAATACAGCAAGGAAATTATTTATTATTTATATAGCTGTGGTGTTTTTTTTTTCATTTTGGTAAAAAACACATAACAATATTTACCACCTTAACCTGTGTAAAGTTCAAGAGTGCTAAGTACATTCACATTGTTGTGCAACCAAGTTCCAGAACTTTTTTTACCTTGTAAAACTAAAACTTGTTACCTATTAAACAGCAACTTCTCATTTCCCCCTCCCCCAAGTCCCTAAGAAACACCATTCCACCTTCTGTTTCCACAAATTTGACTATCCTAGATACTACAAATAAGTGGAATCATACGATATTTATCTTTTGTGACTGGCTTATTTCTCTTAGCATAATGTCCTCTGGATTCACCCATGTTGTACCATGTGTCAGAATTAGCTATAGTTTTTTCAACAAATACCCACACCAGACATATTTCTTATTTTTTAGTTATAGAAGAGCCACAATTGCATTTAAAATTAAGAATAAATTTCTTCAATCTTTAAAGATCCTTTTACTGGCAGTTGAGAAGCCACTACTTATATACCTGTAGATGGCACTGTAGTGACAGGAATGGTTATTTAGACATTTTAATTTCCAATTATCCGATAATGGCCTTTTATAGGAAGTTGTATTAGTCACAGATTAGAGTAGAAATTCAAATTATTTTTTAAATATCTGCTATGATTTTTGGTTTAGAATATTGTGTCTTTATATTCTGGTTAGAAATTTTCAAATTCCTTTATACCTTCATATATCAAAGCTATAATTTTACATTTATCTGGAAAATATATTTTTAAATAATGTTTGTCCCCCCACAAGATCCCATGACTCCACAAGAACCATATTTGTTTAACTCTCTACTGTATTTCCACTTCCTATAATGACTCAATAAATATCTGTTAAGTACCTGAATGAAGTCTGTGATTGTACATAAGCTTATCATTTATTGTAAAGTATCTCTTTAATTATTAAAGAAGCTTAGCAGTGTATAAAATTTTCAATTACAGCTATCTTGATTTATTTAATGTATATACAAATCTAGAAATTCATTATCTCTAAAACCAAAGAGAATGGGCAAAATAAATATCTTATGTAGATTATTACTCTGTTAGCTTCTTCCTAAAAGAAATGAACCATGTTTTTTCACATTTCCAAACAAACAACCAGTTTGTAAATCTTTGAAGCAATTTCAACATCTCCCTGGACTTCATTTGTATATCCAATCTGCTACTAAATTCTTTCAATTTTTTTAGTCACAATGATATTTTTAATACTCTAATCCTCTATTCCACTGTTAAATGGCAATGTTCTAGCTCAGGTTTTCATTAGCTATTGTCTGGACAACCTTGATAGTTTCCTGATTTCCTTCTCTACAAATTCCAATCCAACCCTCATCCTGATACCTAAGTGGTTATCCTGAAATACCAATCTTATATACACTCCCTGCTCAAGAACGTGCAATGGCTCCCTAGCGCATTCAGAATTAAGTTCATCAACATATCTTGGCAATACTAACATACAAAGACCAATTTTTGCAGCCTTATTTCACATGATAAAGTTTTATCACCATCTATTTACCACATGTTCAAATGCTTTCTTTGCAGATTCCCTAGGTCAATGAATCTCCCCATGAATCTCAAATCCATTTGTACTTCTTCTTTAACAGCTAGCATAGACTAGAGTGTTTTAAAGATTCTTAAGAAAATACATGATACCCCATGTAAAATTCAGAAATAGAACAGGGGAAAAAACTATATTAATCTTGGCACATGTTATCAATAGCTATTCATTAATGTCTGAAGGTGATATCGCTGTTGTGAAAATGACATTTCTAAAGCATAAGAAATGATAATGACTGAACCAAGTTCTTATTCTTAAAGAAATTTTAAATTTTTCAATATTTTCATTCTATTTTTGAGAAATCTTGGCAAAGAGAAATGATTACACATCACTATTATTTACCCAATATTCCAATGTTACGGTAATCCTTGCAGCTCATAAATCCCTGGCGAAGTCTGTCAGTCTGTTTGTCTCTATTTCTTTCTCACCATAAGGTTAAGTGTGAGTGTTTGTGTGTGTGTGTGTGTGTGTGTGTGTGTGTGTAAACACATTTTGTTTTTAACATCCATCAACTCTTAGGCAAGATGAAGATATCACCCATCCCAAAGTCTCACCTACATCGTTCTGGGCAAGTCTTTGGCGTTTCGAACCATCCAGATTAGCCATTTCGATCACAGATTGCTTGGCATCACACCAATACAACTTGTCGGTTAAGAAGTCAATCGTTATTCCACTGGGCCAGACCAGCTCAGAGCTAGCGATGACCAGTCGGCCAACGCCTTGAAGGGAAGAACTTTCGATTCGTGGATTAATTCCCATATCAGTCCAGAATAATCTCCTTTAATCAAGAAAGCATACAACAAATAAAATTTGCACATCCAAAAAAAATTCTTCCATTTTCTCATCATTGGAATGTCAATGTAAATCACTTTAGGATAAACGAAAGTGGTACACAGAAGGAGAAAGTATAACATTGTGAATAATTTTTCAAAAGCAAAAACTTTTCTGTGTAGAGCATCTTAGACAAGAAATGCTGAATTAAGGCTCAGGTCATAGGATAAGAAAGGAATTATTAATTTAAAAAATTATAATATATTACTAATTTGCAAGTATGTTTAAGGTCATATCTTAAATTAACATTTCATTCTGCAAAAGGCAATGAAATCTTGCCAGCTTGTCCCTCTGCTATACATATTTAAAACTCACTATATATGTAAAATTACAACATAAAGGAAGAGCACATTTATCTTTTTTACAATGTACTCAGTTAACTCGGTTAATTTTAAGTTCTATAAATCACATGGTGTGCTGAGAAAGATTTTTTCAGGTCAATATGGCTCAATATCTTTTCTTTGGCCTGTTTAGAGATGATTATATTCTCACTGTTTTAACCATGTTGCTGGCTCCAAATCATTTGTCACCAATATATTATTTCTCGTAGACCATGGTAAATAAAATAAGGTTGGTTATTATCCTTGTTTTTTAAAATCTTGGAAAGAATCAGTGACTCTCCTTAATTCTCTGAACCTAAACCTATATTTGTCACTAATGCATAATTAACAACATAATCTCCTAAATCTTTTATGATTTCTATTTCTTCTTTTTTAAATCTAGGAATGATACATTGTTTGAACTCATCTTATGATTGTTCTAAATAGAATTCATAAGTCATACAATACAAATATCATCCTCCACTCAGGAAAGCAATAATGTAGATTTTTAAAGAAAGTAGTTTAATGGGCTTATCTAATTGGTTAATAAATTACAGCCCATTTATTTTTCAGAAAGAAATTGAATTTGCTTAAAATGAAAGGGTATCTAAACAAAATTTTTTTATACAAGAACAGAAAATGAAAAGACATTTTAAAAATGAGGAAATCATGCTAGCCACATCATTTCTGAAGATGTGAACAAATCTAGTGGATTTTCTTGGCTTGTAATTCCACTGGCCACCTGAGATCTTAAGACAAATTTTGGACATTAGCATTTCAAACATGAACTGTCACATGATCTCTACAGAAAGGCACCTGAATTTCACAAGTACCTACTTGGCCACTGGATGGACAGCAATTCCTCGTGGCTGAGAGATGTCTTCCCGAATGATTACTTCACGATGTTTTCCACTTAAATCACTGCCTTCTATGACCGATTTCCTAAAACGTGTGGAATACAGAGGGGCTTGTTACAACAACTTTACTTTGTAAACAAAATCACTCCTTGTCCCTTTCTTACTGAATGCAAAGACAGGTGTTCTAAACTATCTTCATGAGCGCGCATGCGCACGCACACGTACACACACTCACACACAAGTCAGGACCAAATGCCCACAAGTTTTTTTAAACATAGTCTTTTCATTAGCATCTCAATATTTATCCCAGGAAACTAAAATACACAGTGAAAGGATAAAGTCAGAGGAAATCATGTCAGTGGCCTGGCAGGGACAAAGCCAGCCGTCTAAATTCTATCATCTCTTTCTCTTCACAACCTCCTATCTCCTGCTGGCACCAATGGAAGCCAGTGGTAAGAAGATGTCAGCCTCATGGTCATAGAACGCAGGAGGAGGAAGAGTAGACCTCAAAGGGCCACAGAGACAGCAAGCACAAGGACAGTAGGGGTGATTTATGGTGATTCTAATTTTTCTTCCATGTGATACTAAGACAAATGAAAGTACTGAATTATAATATGCTAAACTGTCCATTAAAGAAAAAACGCGTTGGGATCTGGCAGAGGTGAAAATTCTTGTTTCCTAATGTTTCCATTTATTTGTCAGACGAATCTTTATTATCAAGCAAACATTTACTGAGCAAGCGCCTACTTATGCCAAGGATTGGCCTTCTCTGTCCTTATAGAGCTTCCAGTTCAGCAGGACAGCCAGGGGGAGAAGGGGGAGAGGGAAGAAGAGTGGAGAGGCAAAGAGCACCCTAAGCAGAGAAATCAGCAAGGGCAGAGTCCAGGAGACCTAAAAGAGCATGGAATAGTCATAACCTCACTTTAGAAAGTTTGCTGTGGCTTTTGTGTGGAGAGAACAAGGTGGGCAAAAGATGATGTGACTGAGCTAGGACAGTGGCAATTGGAAGGAGAAAACTGGGTGGAGTCAAATGCTAAAATCCATTCTGCAACCCCACACCCCCTACACCCTGTCATTGGCCTACGAGGTAACCTGGGCTTCGGAGCAGCTTCTGGAGCAGGCAGGAACACAGGCAGAGGCAGTAAGAGGAGCATCCCACCCCTACCACGGCCTGCCTGTTCTCCCTGTTTCCTACCAAAACTAGAAAGTGTAACTACCTTTAACATGGTCAGCAAACATCTGGTAAGGGCCTACCGCAAACTTGTTCTTATATGCTGCTTGCTGGCCCTGTTTCCCCGCTGCACATTATATTTCATTCAGCAAACATCTGGTAAGGGTTTAGCCTCCTTGGTCTTGTAAGCATTGTCCACATGAGACAAGCCTGCCCAGAAACACAGGGCAGGACCATCCTCTCCTCCTGGTTTTACAGAACGCTAAGGAGATTTTCTGTAAGTGGCTTATTAAGAGTGCACTTTCTAGCCACTGGGCAGGGAAGGGGCTTTACAAATTCCTCCTTACAGGCTACAGGCAGGAGGAAGGTAAAGGTAAAATTAGCTCAGAGCTTGTGCTGGGTCAAATATACTTTACAAACCACCAAGTCAAGACGGTGGATAATTCCAAACCATTTATACTCTAGTGCCACTTTTAAAAGGTAATTTTATTCCCAAATGAAGTGGTCATCAGAAGGGTACTGCTGGGCGGGAGGTATTTTTGAACTCAATGTGTCACAGTCACTCAGATACAACTGTCACTGCCTGCTCTTTTGGTGGGAGGGAAGGAATTCCGAGGCTATTTGCTCGTGACAGTCAGTTCTATTCTCATTGTTATATCATCTCTAAATTCTTGCTGTTTTGAGCAGGAGTGAGGTGATGAGAACTGAGACCAACAGAAACTCCTGACTCTGGAGCTGTCTCAGGCAAGATTGCTGGAATTTACTTTCAAAGCTCCCCAAGGGATTCATCCAATAATACATTTCTATTTGATTTAGCCAGAAAGCAAATCTCAAACTCCAGCGTTGGTAATGAGAAAGCAAAGATGAGCACGGACAGTCGGGCTCAGACGAGTGCAATCATAACCCTTAATCTGGGGGAACATCCTTCTCTTTATATCCACTACCTATTGGTCCCAAGGTCAGTAGGATCCTCTAAGACTCTCCAGCACAAGAGTTGTCCATCTGAAATCCTGGGAGAGTAATTTTCACTTCATGGTAGTTTTTGTTATCTTTTAAAAGAATGCGCAAAAAAAAATCTTATATATTTTTTCACTCTGATTTTTTTTTTTTTTTACTGGGTAATTGACTGTAGGAATCAGGTTTCCTTAGTACTAAATAATAGCATTGCCAGTGGAATTATCAATTAGCTTCCTTCCTACTGTTAGATGTTAATTTGACTCTTTCTTTTCCTAAGCCAATATAAACTAAAAGCATCCACTCTGGTTCTTTTATTGGTTAAGAGTTACCATATAATCTAATATCAGAAGCTTGGAATCTCAGTTATTTAAATCCAATTTCTAGCTAATATCAAGGTTTTCAAACTATAAACCTTTCATTTCCAGACAAATTAAAGGTTCTCTTTTAGCAGCTGCCTTTAGAGGAAAGAGGACTTCAGAAGGGCTTGTTATTACTGAAGTCAGTGAACTGGGGAATCTGAGATCTTCTTCTCCAGGATATAGCACCTGTCTATCTCCTAAAGACATCACCTCAGCAGTAGGTCCCATGGTGCTATTAATTAAACACTGTTAAAATTAGAGGGGCCGGGCAAATGTGGGAAATACGAGGAGACCCAGCATCCTTAAGACCCAGCATCGATAGCGGCTAACATCTGCTGTCCTGATCAACGTTTACTTTTCTGAGAACAGCCATGTACAAGCTCTGTGATTATGCACAGCTGACATTTTAAATGTCCTTTTAAATAGGTTTAACACAGAGGAGGCTGTTATTATGATTTTTATCATTATTACAACTGAAGTTGATTTTCATTTGTTAAATGACTCCGGTATGAACACATTTTAATCAACTCTTGTTGGGGATGGTAGTACATATTTATGATTATTAAGATTTCAAGCTTTGAAATGGTCATCCTTAAGTTCAAATTCCAGATCCACTATCTGCCGGCTGTTTGACCTTGGTAAAGTTATTTTTACCTCTTTAATTCTCAATTTTTTTAATCTTTAAGTTGGAGATAAGAAAATTACCATTTGGAGATTCAATGGTATGGATATAAAACTCTTAGAGCAGTATCTGGAACATTTCATTTATTCAATAAATACACATCCAAAGAATAAAAGAATGAAGGTATGGTTAAATGAACAAATGAATGTACAAAAATATACTCACTAGATATAAATGTGCCATATTATTGATAACTGTACATCACACCATACACATGGCTAATTTTTAAAAACGTATTTGTTTCCCATGGGTTATCCAGACAAAAAGAAATTTTCTGAGACATAGAAAGCCTACTCTCAAGCATATAAGC
Organism: Pteropus vampyrus; assembly: GCF_000151845.1. Classification (NCBI taxonomy): domain Eukaryota; kingdom Metazoa; phylum Chordata; class Mammalia; order Chiroptera; family Pteropodidae; genus Pteropus; species Pteropus vampyrus. The sequence continues at coordinate 473,333 of NW_011888848.1, forward strand.
CCGCTCCCTGGGACTTCTCCCTCTGTTGAGACGCCGATTTCACAGACGTGAAACCCTAATTAATTTTTCTTTCTTTTAACATAGTTGCATAAGTACTAGATATTCAGGTTGGCCACGATTTCACTTTATAGTTTTAAGTGACTCTGGGAAAATATCCTCTAACACAGAGCATCTCCGATGCTCTCCTGCAAGGTGCTCTGTGGTTAGCTTCCTCTCTCAGAAGCAGGGAAGGGGGCTCTCACAGCCCGCATGAGGGCTGCAGGCACTTCCTGCACCTTCCCCCTTGGGGTTCACATCGGCCACCTCACACATACAAACACATGCAGCAGCCCTTCCTGCAGCCCCAAGAGCAGTATGCCCCAAGACGGAAACACCACAGCTTCTCTCTGGCTCTGTCATTTCCCACTAAAGGGGAAGCAGACCATTTCTCCATTTTCACAAGAACTTTCCTCACAATTCCAGCACGAAGCTCTCACTCTCTACTTCATGTCAGTTAACAGAGAGTCAGAATGTAGATTCAAGTCTACGGTTTGTCGCTTTTATGTTGTGTAACTTGAATAAATCACTCGGCTTTTCCAAGCCTAAGTTTCTCTATCTTCAAAATGGGGAGTTTGGGCCAGTTGATCCCTCAAGCTCCTTCCAGCACTCCCTCTGAGTGTAACCCCTCATTTTGGCAATTATTTTTTCATGGCCTTATGACATTTTTTTTTTAACGCCTACAGCACTTGATATTCCTAGGTGGTCTCCCATCCAAGCACAAACCAGGCCCGGCCCTGCTTAGCTTTGGAGATCAGATGAGATCAGGCACGTTCAGAGTGGCATGGCCATAAACCCTAGGACATTTCTTGTACTGAAATTTAGGCCAAGCATTTGTATTAGTTTTTTCTTTGTATATGTATCTTGTTTCCCAGCTAAACTGTGAGCCAACTGAAAAGATAGAACACTCCTCGTGCTCCTTCATATCTCTCGTGTTACCTGAGAGAGCGCCCTATCCATAGCAGATGCTCAAAGAATGCTTGTGGACCGTATTCAGACAGCTTTTGCATTTCTCTGATTACAATAGCCTGAAGTGCAAAACATACGTTACTTTCTTGGTCCTTAAAATTCTGTGGATACAGATCCAATTATGATGAAAAGAGAAACATCCTGCTTGGTGGTGGGGAAGGGTGGTGGGGAATATGGACAGCTTTGGGGCATCCTCCAATCCCAGCCAGGTCCCCTGTGTTCAAAGTGGAGGATGAAGCCAGCTGTGTTACCTATCCCATCAATCCCATCCCCTGTGGCTAAGAACTGAAGGAAGAAATGTACCCTCTGTCTGTCCAATAGAGTTTACGGTCAATCCAGTCTATAGCAAGACCTTCTGGCACATCTACTGCTTCCTCGATAAGCCTTTCTCTCTGGGAACCGTCCATATTTGCTCTCTCTATGCACTTGAGGGCTGTATGGGCAAAGTATACCTACAAGAGAGAACACAGGAATTTCAGTCTGCTTTATTTTAAAAAATGAATATGGAATGCATGCAAATGGGTTGAATATCATACAGTGGAATCGTTAAGAGCCTGGCTTTGGACATAGAAACACCTGCAACTGAGCTCCAACTATACTGCTTCCCAGATACGTGTCAACTTAAGCAAGTTAGTCAATGTTGCAGAGTCTGAGGTCCCTCATTGGTAAATTGAGGATAATAATATCCATTATAATCATGTGCATTCGTGTAATATATAAAACTCCTTAGCCCTACACCGGGTACACAGTTCTATTGCTACCGGTAATTTATTAACCTTTGATCACTGGTCAATAACAAAGCCATTGTACTTGAACCCTAGGCTTCTACAACCTGAAAGAGAGCAATGATTGGTAGTTTAATGGGGACTACATGCTGAGCCATATCTTCTAATGCTCGGTCCACAGCACTCCACTTTGGTGCAAGTCAGGTGACAGGTTCCTCCCAGGTTCACCACTTATTTGTTCAATCGTCTTGGCCAAGTCATTAAATCTCAATTTTCTTGACTATAAAAATAATGAAGTTAAACTAGATATTTGTTAAGATCTTTTTTCATCTCTAATCTTATACAAATTCATTTAATAATCCACATTGGATATAGTGCAACAGAATATACCTTGCAGGTGCAAAGTTCTTTCTCAGTCTAGTATGCAGATTATCAAACAGGTAGGTACAAGTATTTAATGAGATTGTTAAAAACTGCTATGGGTCAGCTGACAATGATAGCATTTGTGAACTTTTAACTGGTACATCAACTTATAATGAATGATGGGAGTATTCACAAAAATGATAATTCATTAAATAATGGGTTATCATCTTTCTAGATAAAATAGAAAAGATTCTATTCCATAATACAAAATGAGTATATTAAAAAACTCTCCTCTAAGCTCTGCTTCTCAACTTCGAATGTGCACATGAATCTCCTGGGAATCTTGTTAAAATGCAGACTCTGATTCAGTAATCAGAGGTGGAGCTTGAGAATTGCAGGTCTAACAAGCTCCAAGTGACGTTAAGGCCACTGGTCCAAGGAACACCATTTGAGAAGCAAGAAAATGAGAACATTGACCAGAGAAATAAAAAACCACCACATGACTTAAGGTTCATTTTAAGTCTCCTTATTCACCTAGATGTAAAAATACTGACTGCTCAGCAAAAAACTAGTTTGGTAATAAAGGAATATTGAACTAATTTTTTCTATTAAGTATTTTTTCCTGTTATTATAATTCTTCCATGGAGTCATATAGATTCAGCTCAGAAAAAAAGAAACTACTTTTTTTAATTATTAAACTTCTATTTGCAAAAATAGTTATATCTGGCCATTGAGCTATACCAATTAAACACAGAATTAATTTGCTTCATTCTTCTTTATCCATTTACCAGACTGCTTCAAATCAGGAAGAAACAAAAGCACAAAGTTTAAAATTCTGGGAATTAATCTAATAATAACTAATTGTGGAGTGAGATTAATAACTCTGTAAATTTATAAATATTGAGGGATTAATTTCCAGAAAACACTGTAACATATTTCAAGTACATTCTAACTTAGCACAAATACAACTAAGAAATTAAAGACCAAATAGTCAGCTAATTAGGTTGATAATATAGAAATTCTAAGTTATATATAAAAACTTCATGTAAAAACTGATTATTAGGTAAATGATATCATGAGTTAGACTGCCATTCTCATGTGAGCCATAAAGCTTAAGTTTCCTGATTTTCATGGTTAAGAAGTCACTGAATTCCTTTCCTCA
>NW_011888848.1:478482-481934 GCF_000151845.1 Pteropus vampyrus
CTCTCTTTCTAAATGAACTTTTCAGAGCTCAGGTTATGTTACACTAACTAATATCCTGAGAATTGGAAAATAGCACTTTCAAACACCCTCAGCACTAACCTGAAGCTGCACAGCTTTTTTTGTCCAGTTGTAGATCATAGCCAGGGTGGCAACCACATTCCCAAGATACTGGGCTGAGAGGGATGCAGAGCTGGCTACATCCACCATTATCAGGTGATGAACAGCCTACAAAAACAAACAAACAAAACAATGGCTTGGTAATGATGCTATGTCAATCAAAAATGTAACAATTTCTCATCAAAATATTGAAGGGAGCCAAGGACACGTTAATTTTTCAAACCATTTTCACAATCATTCATACTGCTGCAATCAAGTTTATTTTTCAGAGATTAGAAGCAAAATGTCACCATATTCCACTTCCCTATAATCCGATATCTTGAATGTTAATCCTACATATCCCAATGGCCCTTGTCTTCTTGTTCTACCACGGAGCTCAAGAACAAGTACACTGGTAGCTGGCTGGAATATGAAATACATTTTGATGAGTTTGGCAGCTCTAACTCTTCCTAATGAGTAATATATATTTTTTCTCTCTCACATTTTTGGCCTCTTGACTTCTTTTGCTTTATTTAAAAAAAAAAAAAAAAGTCATATGTAACTCTTCTGACAATTATGAGTTACATCCAGTCCTATATATGCTTAAGTCTATGAAGATAAAAGTAGAGAGGTACTTATAGGTGCAAGAAACAGGCTAAGCACATTGCATCCACCATCTGTTTAATCCTGGCCACAAACCCAAGAGGCAGGTATTGTTAACCTCTACAGATAAGGAAATTGACATCAAGAGAGGGCTAGTTTGAAATAACATTGGTAGTAACCGATTGTGCTACCTCTGGCTGTCTAATTTCAAAATCCTTGTTCATAACCACTATACTTGCTATATAAAACCAAAACAAAACAAAAAAAATCTTACTTAAATCTATGTTAATCCATTGAATAAATATCTTCCAGTGTATAATATTGGATAATCTATTTTCTTTTGCCAATAAGATGGAATTTTTACTATCACTTAGAAAATGAATATTTCCAAACAAACAAAAGGTAAATAAACTTACCACTACATGTCTTTCCATCTGTCCCAAGCACTGAACCTTCAGGACAGAAACATATGGGACCATCTGAAGTCAGAACGCACTCATGGCTGCATTCAGATGCATTGCTTGGACAGGAAATTAATTCTAATTAACAAAGAATAAGGTCACGGTTAGTGTTAAATCAGATTTATGGAAATTTAGTAAAATCAATTGCTAATAAAATTGCCATCCTGTAAAGAGTAAGTTAAATAAAGATCAAATATTTATGAATTGCTATGGTAACGGAGATGTTAAAAGAAAAAATTTCAAATTGAAAAAATTTAAAGCAAAACTTCTGATTATAGAAGATGAGTTTACTTTCCTCTAAATTTCTTTTATGTCAAATAATATTTTTAAAAGTTATTAGTTATCAAAATCCCAAAATATTTTAAATGGAACTTGTGCAAATGATTCTCAAGTTCATCTGGAAAACAAATTGTATGTGTAGGGAAAACCAAGAAAACTGTAAGACTGTGTTAGGTATAGAATGAAGTGAGAGACTCTTAGCAAATATTAAAATGTATCATAAAGGTATAATAATTAAGAGAGTGGGTAATGAGTGAGGAAATAGACAGAGAGGATAACAGAACCAGATAGAAAGCTCATTTTAGAAAATATTCAAGTACATGTAAGAATATAGCATATCAGTAAGGTATTTTAAATCATTGAGCATGCGAAAAATAATTCAATAAATGGTCGAGAAATAACTGAGTAATGATTTGGAGTAAAAGTTAAATTCCTACCCTATAACATATATCAAAATAAATTCCAAGTACATCAAAGATTAAAATGTAAAATATATACCACAGACGTTCTAGAAGTTTTGGCAATCAAATGAGATTATGTGTGTCATGCTTGGCACATCATAGACTCTATAATACATTAGCACTATGCACTTAAGTATATTTGCCAACAGGCACACCACATGGTTTTAGAAGAAGGTCAAGTTCCATAGACAAGCACCAAAGTAATAGGTAATGTCCAAGAAATTCATTATCATCTATTCATTTAATGTGCCTGATTTCATAAGCATATATGATATCCAGACATCCAGACTGACTTATTCTCCATCATCTCTGAAGCAGGACTAGACAATATACATTATTTACATTCCTACTTAGCTCTTTCCTTTCTACTTAGCTATACTAGTAGATTTGATAAAAATTCTATAAGAAGGTATCTGAGTATGTAATCCTAAATTTGAGTTGAGAATATAAACTCATAATGTGCTTCTTTTAAATAGTGTATTCCTAGCTCTGATACCTTAAAAGACCTAGAAACAATGACTAGTTAGTAGCAGATTATGTTCTGTAAATACAGTTTCTCATCAAAAGGAAGAAATGCTCCTTGAGAGACTGCAAATTCCAGGTCAAGAATGTAGAATGTACAAGACAAGCCTGGAAAATATGTGCTACAGTTAACAAGAAAATTATCAAAAACAGAGGCTCCCACTGGCCAGAGGAGATGGTTTGCTCATTGGTAAGGATAACAACCGTAGTGGGTGGAAACATATCAAAAATGTTAAATATCCAACATTTATCCTGCCTTAACTATAAGAATTATATCTTGAAGTAACCAAATAGCTAATGAGAGAAAGTTTTCTTTACAAAGGTATTTCAGTTAATAATTAAAGGAAATACTAGAACTAGACATCACCATTTGAAAACCTTGAGGAAATAATGAATCTAGGAAAGGATCAATAATGGCTGCTACAACCATTTCCTGACAGATGACTGGGCTCTTTCTTGCCCCAGCCATCTTGGCAGCTTCAAGGTGTGTTTAGTTGGTGGCAGTCTTATACCGCAAGAGGGAAGATGGTAGCTGAAAAGAAGACAGAAAAGTCACTAGAGTCAACTCTGGACTCCAATTCATTACGAAAAGTGGAAAGTAAGTGCTGCATGTACAAGTAGACTCTAAAAATGATCAGACAGGGCAAAAGGAAACTGGCCATCTTTGTCAGCAACTGCCCAGCCTTTTGGCAATCTGAAATACAGTACTATACCATATTGGCTAAAACTGATGACCATCACAACAATGACAATCATACTGAATTGGACACAGAATTGGAAAATACCACAGAACATGCACACAGGTGATTCTATATCATTAGAAATGTGCCAGAACAGATTGGTGAAAAGTAAATTATGAAAAATTTTTCTTTAGTAAAACAAGTCAGAGCTTGTTTCTTAAAAAGAAAAAGAGAAAACAAAAAAGAAAAACTATTAGGGAAGTTTATAACGTGACTCTTGATGGAACTATAACCACACCTATGAAGTATTCTCGCCAAAAACGTCAAAGCCAAGTCTAATCAAGTCTTTA
>NW_011888848.1:483076-492253 GCF_000151845.1 Pteropus vampyrus
AATTTTTAATTAAAAAAAGAAATATCAGTGAAAATGAAATAACACAATAAATACTTGTTGTGACTTACGGTGACACCGTTTTCCATCAGGAAGCAGAACAAATCCTACAGGGCATGTGCAATAATAGGATCCAGGGATGTTTTCACACCCAAGAGTACAGCCATGGTTCCAAAGAGCACATTCATTAACATCTACACAATGACAACGGCAAAACACAGTCAGATGGTTGTTTTTTAAAATAAATCATAGCATCACTAAGTCAGCCCAATTTAAGGTATCTCATACTTGCATCTGTTGTACCTGACCATGGAAAGACTATTTTTGCTACACCAGCAAACGGTGAAAGAAATCAGTTCAATTATCATAAAAACCATTTTTATACTGTCATAGTTTATACTTTCAAATACAGATTTTAATACTAAAATTATCATTGGGAAAAAGTAGTACTATTTCCCCTGGAAAAATATAGTCACTTAAGGCAGGGCTGTTGAAAGTTCTTGACAAGTATAGACACTCATGCTCTGCTCTTCAGCCTCACAATGCTGACAGGACTCCTCACCTTAATGTGGGCACACTCCCTAGCAGTGTCCCTCAGGCTGACAATCAGCCTTCAGGTCACTGTTCTATGAGATGGCATCCTCTGTCTAGTCCCAGGTAAGAGGGCACTATAGTAACGGGTATGTGCTGGGTTGACCTCAAGTCTCACCCCAGCTACTTCTACTGAATCTGTGCTGCAGCCATTGGATTCTTTTCATTAGTAGCTCACTGAGGTTCCCCGTAGAAAGGCTCAGAACTTCTCCTAGGCTCGTTAAATTTGGCCTAAGGTCTCAAATAGGAGGAGCCCTAGATGATCAGCCTGCTCCACAGTTTTCCTAGGTTCCCACTAGACCTTCATGGGAGAGATGTGGAGTCAAATACTCTAAGAATCTTGTGATAGCTATGGAACTAACACATGGTCGAACCCACAAAGGTCCATGGAGTCCACTCAGAAGACCGCCGAGAAGCCTCGAATCATTCGATGTAGGAGCACGAGATATAAAGAAGATCTGAAAGTATTACAAAGGCTGTAAAAACAGGGAAGCGGGGAATAAAATTGTTTTTCTGGGAAAAGAAGGAGTAGGGGAATGAAATCGGTTTCACACTGAGGCTCTGCGTGACACACTATAGACCAGCCACTGGCTCAGGTGGGTGTCCATGCTTCCGTTAGAGACCGCACATTACCTTCACAATACTTTCCGTCCTGGCTTAAAGCATATCCCTCCGCACACGTGCACAAATGGGACTTAAGGTCTTGCCCACACACGCTGCCTCTGCAGTTGCCTTTCCTCAGACTGCAGAAGTTCTGATCTAAAAGAGAAGATGGTTTATTTGAAGTAGAGGTGTGTGTATTTTAACAGGGGACAATGCTTGATCTCTTCATGGTTCTTAAGAAATCTAATCTCCCTGTGATGTCAGCAGGGAGGTGTTGTCTTTCACGGTGGGGGCGCTGCGCTAGGGTCAGACAGCTTTAGCCGAATTCTGCAGCCCATCTATTTCTCTAATTGAACTACATCTGCAAAAGCTCTCAGGATAGGGCAGCCTAATTAGCTGGAAATGTCATTTCTTGGGTTATGAACACTAAACACAACTTATTAGCTTTTTCTGTCTGATTTACTTTTATAAAAAAAAAAAATAATGAAGTACATAAACAAGAATTCTGAAAATGAAATAGCTCTTTGAGAAATAAAAAAAGCTTCAAACCTAAGAACATCTTAAGTATAATTTTTATAGTTCGGATCTATATATTTAGCTGTTTTTAGGACCGTTGTTTAAAGGACCTCTTTCAGACTTGATATATACCATTGCTATATGCTTATCCCCAAATTTCTGAGTTTATTGCTGCCAGCATTCCATGTTTTACAAAATAGTCCAGGGTAAATAGTAAATTCTGCTCAGTGAGGTAGATGCTGGGGTTGAATTAGTCAAATGTAATGAACAACAAATGGCCAACATGGTACCTTTGATTTCCAGAGCCACAGTCAAAGGCTTAACTAGTAACATGGATATCTCTGTTCATATTTTGCTCCTTCTTATTTTTTGCCAGTTTTAACAATGACAACAGAGATAAGCTTGAATCTGGGGGCAGATTCCAGGATGCAGGTAGATGTGAAGGCCAAAGCCCTGGCAAGAGGTAACCTTAAGAGAAGTAGATGGGGGTCATGGACTCTGAGTCGCTACATGTCTGAGGTCAGTAAGAGCCTGTGAATAATGAGAAGAACTGAGGACCCAAGGGTAGACTGCTGAAAACAGCCTAGCTGTGAAAGGCACAAGAAACAGATCAGGGAGAGCTTGTGCCCAGGAGCGCAAGGGGCTGAGCCCATTCTCCATGGAGGTCTCTATCTACTTATAAGTGTCTCTCACTCTGATTACCTGTTTCCTTCTGTTAAGCCACTAACCACTTTTCTTGACCAATAACAGCATGACACATTAGAAACATATTCTTGCCCCTTGAAAATGTCCCTAGTGTGCATCGAGACCAACTAAGAGAGCCTGTCACATGCTAGAGACTCTGATTTGGTAAATCAGGGGAGTGGTTCAGAAATCTGCATTTTTCACAGTGCACTGAGAAACACCAGGCTGTTTTAATGAAACGTCCCTCCTTCATCTCGATTATGAATACATCCTTTTACCTAGTCTGTGTTATTTCCTTACTTATTTTAAACTTGTTTATTCAAATCTCTTGACAGAATTAAATGCACAGTCTTGCCAATTATTCATACTGTTGCAATACTACCTACTAAATCAGTTAAGATTTACACTGAATAATTTTTTGATATTGATTCCAAAAATTTTGTTTCTTATCCATGTTTTTTATGCCAATTACACATGTATAATTACATTGTTTTTCATGTTCCTATATAATTCACATATCAAAATTTTAATTAAGCAAAATTAAAATAAAATACCCAAAATTTTAAATAAATGACTAAAATTAGAAACTTCTAAATTTATTTGAGACAAAATACACTCCCTGCAAATTTCTAACAAAAAGAGCATGTAATTTTTTAAACTTTAATTTAATTAAGTTTTCAGGTGAACAACAACAGAAATCCAGAAAAGTCTGATTTGGCTTTTTAACAGCACTAAAGTACTACCACTTTCTTGAGGTAACAAAAAATTGAATTATTATGTTTTCTGTAAATATCCCTTATAGCTGAGTTCTGTCCTGGTTCTACCTTTTACATCCAACCACTTTTCTCTTTGATCCCAATTTCCTAATCCATGAAATTAAAGTGTTGAAATAGATATTCTCTGAGATCCCTCACTTAAAAAAATATTTTTTATGGTTCTATACAGAATTAGATGTTTATAGTACATTCCTCTAATTATATACCTCTAAAGATTATCAAAACTTAATTACAGCTTATAACATGTTAATGGATATTCAAACTGATTAATGAATAAAATAATTAGTGTCATGGGTACAGGAAATGCTTTGCCCTATTCTTCATCTAGACCCAATATTATTTATCTTTTTTTTGGGGGGGGGGTTACTTTTCTACTACCTCTCACTTGTTTTATGTGATCATCATCACCATCGTCACCATCGTCATTATGATTCTCTATATGCATCTTTTTTCCATTAATCAATAAGCTTCTGAGGATAAGGCATATATATATTCCATTCACATTTATAGTGCTATTTAGCATGGTGCCTTTTATAACACAGGTGTACTATAGACACCTGAAACACATGCACAAAATCCTGTGATCGTGTCACCTGCAACTTGACTCCTTTATTTGGTTTCACCTTCAATTCCTAGTCAACTTAGAGTTAGAACTCAAACATATGGTCAGACTATACTAGCCCAGTACCCCTTCCACTATACCATGCTGCTGATGGTTTCAATGGCACTTATTAAATAATATATGCCACTCTTCAGAGATAAACATAGGCGGGAAAGCAATCACTATTCTCCTCCAAATGGTCATGCTGATGATGTGACCTGAATTCAGACACTAAACACTTTAAAAGGTCATTTTAGGAAGTGGCAACACATGGAGGATTGAAGGCTATATTTTTGTTTAATCTCCTTAACCGTCTGCTTGCTGTTCTTTACCTTCAAATTAGGCCAAAGCTAGCACTCAGAATGCTGACCTCAGATAACATCCCTTCCCAGAGCCCAGCAGTGGGGCTTAATTACCTTCAAGATCAAATTAAAGCTCCTAATCATAGAGTTTAATGTCCACCACCACCTGTGCCTTCGATAACTGCCTGACTAACACACAGGCTCTCAGGAGCTTTACCACAACCAAGTAAATCTATAGGCTTTACTCTGGCCCAGTTCTGAAACAGTGCACATGGGATTACTTATCCTGCTTTTTTCCCACTGATCACATCTTTTTTCCTACCTCAAACTCAGTAAGCTTTGCCTCATTGACAAAGCGTGACTAGTCTCTTCCATTTGAATCCATTCACTTTAATCATTCTTATAACTAAATATTTAGCACCCCCAATATTGAGCAGATACAATAAAAAAATTGAACATTTTATAAAGCATTTACATTATCACATTTAATTTTCATAACAAGCCCTTGAGCTATGCAGAACAAGTATTATCTTCCATTTTACAGATTAGTCTTAAGGATTAGTCTTAAGGCTCATGTAATAGTAATAAGGGGTAGGACTTGGACTTAGGCTCAAGCCCTCTTATTGTAGACCCCATCTCTTCACCATACACATATAACTGTGAGTTTTTGTAGAAAAATATAAGTTACAAGCATACTCCATTTTGTTGTACTTTACTTTATTGCACTTCTCAAATACTGCGTTTTTAACAAACTTAAGGTTTGTTAAAACCTTGCACTGAACAAGACTATCAGTGCCATTTTTTCAACAGCATTTGCTAATTTCACATCTCTGTGTGACATTTTGATAACTCTCACAATATTTCAAACTCTTTTATTATTCTATTTCTTATGGTGATTTGTGATCACTGATCTTCGATGTTATTATTGTAATTGTTTATAATAAGATGGGGAACTTAATTGATAAATGTTGTGTGGACTCTGCTTGGCTGACCAGCCATTCCTCACCTCCCTCCCTCTCCTTGGGCCTCCCCATTCCAAGAAACAGCAATATTGAAATTAAGCCAATTAATAACCCTACAGCCTCTAACTGTTCAAATGAAAGGAGGAGTCCCACATCTCTCACTTTAAATCAAAAGCTAGAAATGATGAAGCTTAGTGAAGAAGGCATACCAAAAGCTGAGACAGGCTGAAAGCTAGGCCTCTTGCACCAAACAGTTAGCTAAGTTGTGAATGTAAAGGAAAAGTTCTTAAAGGAAATTACAAGTGCTACTACTTTGAACACATGAGTGATAAGAAAGCGAAACAGCCTTATTCCCGATACAGAGAAAGTTTTAGTGGTCTGGATAGACGATCAAACCAACCACAACATTCCCTTAAGCCAAAGCCAAACTTAGAACAAGGTCCTAACTCTTTAATTCTAGGAAGGCTGAGAGAGGTGAGGAAGCTTCAGAAGGAAAGTTTGAAGCTAGCAGAGGTTGGTTCATGAGGTTTAAGGGAAGAAGCTGTCTCCATAACATGAAAGTACAATATAAAACAGAAAGTGCTAATGTAGCAGCTATAGCAAGTTATCCAGAAGACCTAAGATAAATAATAAAGGTGGCTACACTGAACAACAGATTTCCAACATAGACCAAACAGATGTATATTAAAAGAAGATGCCATTTCAGACTTTCACAGCTAGAGAGAAGCCAATGGCCTCAGAGTTTCAAAGGACAGGCTGACACTCTTGTCAGGAGCTAATGCAGTTGGTGACTTTAAGATGAAGCTAATACTCATTTACTATTCTAAAAATCCTAGGGCCCTTAAGAATATGTTAAATCTACTCTGTGTGTGCTCTATAAAGGAATAACAAAGCATGGACGACAGCACACCTGTTTACAAGATGGTTTACTGAATATTTTAAGCCCATGGTTGAGAACGCCTGCTCAGAAAAAAGGATTACTTTCAAAATATTACTGCTCACTGACAATGCACCTGGTCACCCAAGAGCTCTGAGAGAGATAGACAATGAGGTTAATGCTGTTTTCATGCTTGCTAACATCCATTTGACAGCCCACGGATCAAAGGGGTAATTTTGACTTTCATTTCTTATTATTTAAGAAATACATTTCATAAGGCTATAGCTGCCGTAGATGGTAGATGATGGACCTGGGGAAGTAAAACAAAAACATTCTGGAAAGGATTTACCATTCTAGATGCCATTAAGAACATTCATGACTCATAGAAAGAGATGAAAATATCAACACTAATAGGAGTTTGGAAGAAGTTGATTCCAACCCTCATAGATGACTTTGAGGGGCCCAAGCCTTTAGTAGAAGAAGTAACTGCAGATGTGGTGGAAATAGCAAGAGAACTAGAATTAGAATGGAAGCTGAAGATGTGACTGAATTGTTACAATCTCACGATAAAACTTGAACAGAAGAGTTTATTGTTATGGATGAGTAAAGAAAATATTTCTTGAGATGAAATTTACTCCTGGTGAGATGCTGCGAAGATTGGTGAAATGACAAAATAGGATTTAGAAAATTACATAAACTTAACTGATGAAGCAAAGGCAGGGTTTGAGAGGACTGACTCCAATTTTGAAAGAAGTTCTAATGTGGGTCAAATGCTATCCAACAGCATCACATGCTACAGAGGAATTGTTTGTGAAAGGAAGAATCAATTGATGTGACAAACTTCACTGTTGCATTATTTTGGAAACTGCAATAGCAACCCCAATTTTCAGCAACAACCATTCTGATCAGTCAACGGCCACCACCAACGAAACACTCACCACAAGCAAAAAGATTGTGACTTGCTGAAGATTCGGGTGATGGTTAGCATTTTTTAGCAACAAAGTATTTTTAATTAAGGTGTATACGTTGTTTCATTAGACATAATGCTATTGCACACTTAATAGTCCACAGTACAACGTAAACACAACTTTTACATACACTAGGAAACTGAAAAACTTGTGTGACTTGCTTTATTGCGATACCTGTTTTATTGCAGGGGTCCGAAACTGAACCCACAATATCTCTGAGGTATGCCAGTATATATTTTTATAATATATAATATTACATATATCATATATTACATGTAATATATAAAGATAAAACACATTAAATTACATATAAATAACATGTATTTTTCTATAAAAACCCATAATTATATTTTTGTTTCATCTATTTATTGCCTTTCTTATTAGTGAGTTCCCTAAATTAATGACTCCCTCAACTTCCTCAAAAAGCTTCCCAAACTGTATAATATAGAATTTTATTCTTCTTGGTTAATCGAAAACAAGGAAGAAAATACAAGAATAATCATTTTGTGCCATTGGAATTCCTAATTACTGTTTTTAAAAAAATCACTTAGCCAGAATTCATCCTTACTTGATATTCTTAATTATCTGAATCCCTCTAAGAATCAGAGAGTAAACAAATCAGTTAAAAAAAAAAATAAATGCTTTTTACTCTCAGAAGAGCCCCTCAATGCCCATTTAGTTTTTCCTATTTTACAGCCACTTCTGACAAGTGTGTCCGGCCCATAGCTTGAAAACGAAAATGCAAGGTGTTTATCTTTTACTCCCACTGTTACTACCATTGCCCCCCACCACTGCATTTCCTACAGTGGAAGTGGCTACATGATTCCAGTGGTCTTTCTTGCTGACCCCCCAAAAAAGCCTCAACCCGGCTTCCAGAAAGCCCAGGGCAGTTATTGGGAGTGAGCCAGTGAGATGACCCTATTGGTTATCTCCGCCATGAAGACTAGAAGCCTCAAATCAGGGCTCCTCCTAGAGAAAGATGGTACAATTTGAGGGTCAAAATGATAACTGCAATGAATTAAAACATGTCGAATCTTTTTTAAATCCATAGGTTTATAAAGATGCTTTTAAACACACACACATGCACACATACACACACACACACACACACACACACACACACACACACATTTGGAGGCTATACCAACTCTTATTCTGGATAAATTAGGGAAAGAATCAAGCATTTAATTTACCTTTCCTATAAAAGATCCTTCTCAGGGAAATCATAGCTGATGTGGAAAAGTTCTTTAGCTAATAAATGCATAAGTGATAATAGACTTGGAATGTCATCTTTTTGAACATCTAACCAAAAAAATCGCTCTAGGCAATGATAAACTTCTAAAGCCATTCATTATGGAAAAGGTTGATGGGAATCTTTATAAGGGATGGACCAGGCTGGCAACACTCAAACTGCTGATGAATCTCAAACATCACAAAAGAACAAGAACCAGCCACTATATGTTCCCTGGTGTGATCAGTAGGATGTACACAGTACTACTTATAGTACCACCTATTAAGTATTCTTGCAAAAAATCTGAATCTGATCAGGCTTCTAGGCCAAAACTATCTGCTTAAGGAAATACAGAATCATGTTAAATCACACCATGGGGAAATAATCTGCAAAATCCAGAATGCAGACAATTCTACTAGATAAATAATCTGATTTCCTCAATAAACAAATGGCAAGAAAAAGCCCTAAATTATAAGATAAACTGAGATTACAGCCAGGCATATGAAAACCAGCAAGCAGCGAGAGTCAACAGCAAGAAAGAAGACAGAAAAATGATAACCATTTCAACAATTGAAAAAGCATTTCAAGTGGCAGCCATCTGGTGTCAGGGCAAACCTGTACTAAAAACCCAGCTTTGCCTCAAACCAGTCCTATGCTTGCCCCAGAGGCATGTTTCTTTGTAAATGTGATTCCAGTCATTAAGAAAATGTCAATAACTATATGTTAGGAAGATATAGCAATCCATATTTTGCTAAGATTTCTATGAAAAGTAACAGAATTTTGAGTGTTTAAATTGATCATTTAAAATTATAGAAAAACAGACGAAACTGGAATCCTTCTGTATTGTTGGTAGGAATATAAAATGGCATAGGCCCTATGAAACACGGTATGGCAGTTCCTCGAAAAGTTAAAAATAGAATTACTAAATGAGTCAGAAATTCACTTCAAGGTATATATGCCCAAATTGAAAGTGATGTTTCAAATGGATGAAGGACCAGGCTGTTGAATCTTGATGAATCTTGAACATCACAAAAAGAACAAGAACCAGCCACTGTATGCCCACGTTCAT
>NW_011888848.1:493563-503907 GCF_000151845.1 Pteropus vampyrus
ATAGACAATAATATGCTGAATTACAGGTTATCCCAAAATAAATAAGGTGAAATCTAAGATACAAAATGTGATCAGTAGGACGTACACAGTAGATGATAGTGAGAGTGAGTTGGGGAGACGGCATGGTGTCACTCCGCCTGGGTTCAAATCCCAATTCCATCACAGTGTGACCTTGTACAAGCTATCACGACATCTCTGAACCTCAGCTTTTTAATCTATAAAATGGTACGAATAATCACAGAGTAGATAATTCTGTACATGCTCAATAATTACGGCTGTTTCTATTATTTCTAAGGCTGGTATGACCTGTCGCACCTTTCTATTTTATATTCTATGCAGCAGCTCATGCGCCACCCAAATCTATAATTTCTAGCCCAGACCTCTTTCTTGAGATCTAAACCAATTTATCCCCAGAATATAAGAAAGGGAACAGCCCCGATGAAGGCCTTTGTCTCACCAAGGCCAGGGTGTAAGGAAGGCAACACATACTTAGGTATTAAACATCTTTAGAACTTGTTCCTTATGATATTAGTTAGGGAAAAGAGTGACAAAGGTTTTTTTATTTGTTGTTTTTTTTTTTCAACTGTTATTAAATGTCCTCAGGGCACTAGGAATACAAAGGAGAGTTGTATTCCCTGTCCTCGTAGGACCAAGGAAGTTTAAGAAAGTGGACAATTACAGCAAAGCATGATAAAGTGCCACGTGACAGGGATATCTGTTATTCTCTGAGAACAGCTAACTGGGGTTCACTGTGAGTGGGTCAGGGAAGGTGTTCCTGAAAGAAGCAACATTTGAGCTGTTTCTCAGGGGATGAGGACAGTGAGCCAGCACAGAGAGGAAGAAAGGGTGTTCCTGAGCCTCCCGAAAGGCCTGGAGGAGACAGCAAGGCTGCCCCGAGGGAAGAAATAAAGTCTTTGATGATGCCTGCAGCACAGGATGTGAGGCAGAGAATGGTGAAAGGTGAAGCTGAGAAATAAGCAGAGGGCCTTGTGAATGGGCTTAATAAAGAGACTGGACTTTCACTGTTGGTGATGAGAGTTGTCAATTGGTTTCAACCAAGGGATGTCATAATTGGGCCCTCATTTTTGAAAGGTTATGCTCCCTGCAGGATAGAAAAGGGAGGCAGGATACAAATATGGGGGACACTAGGGAGGGATTGCTGCCAAGAGAGAAGTGGTTAGATTGAAGGTGGTAGAATCATTAGGATTTGCAGATTTATTTCATGGGGTGGGAGTGAAGAAAGAGGGACGAAAGGGCCACTCCTAGATTTCTGCCTTGGGAGATGGAGGTGAGATGTCACTCACTGCAGTACGAAAACTGGAGGGAGAGGAGCTGGGGAGAAGGGATGTGAAAGTCGCTAGATCAAGTATTTCCTTTGCACCTGAAGCACTTGTAAGAAACCCAAGCAAAAACGCTCAGAAGGCAGGTTAAACATACAGGCCTTGATATTCACTGAGCCTCAGTGTGTACATACCATGTGCCCACTGCAGGACCCTGAGCCTGGAGGGGGCAGATAGCAAGCGGGTGTGGCCTGGAGGAGGGACCAGAGTGACCAGTCTCAGGAAACTAGTCGAAATCATCAGGAAACCAGCCTGATGGGGAAGCTGTGGCTCAACCATGGCGATTGGGGCTCAGCAGTCAGCTGCAAGAAGCTCCTCACTGATCAGCCAATCCGCAGGGCAAGCCCAGGCCTTGTCTAAACAACAAAGGAGGCTTCCTGGCCAAGCGCTGGGCTGCCTTGGTAAGCCCCGCCCCGGCCTTGGTCGGCCAGTGGTCTTCACTGGGGCTGCTTCCTTTTGTATATTCTGACTAAATCCCCAATGTTTTAAATCACTTTTCTCTGCAGCTTAACTCTGTAGCAGATCTTTGCAACTTAATTCTAGCTATGCCTTCGAATCTTTCTTTTTCTTTTTCTTTTTTTTTTAATTGGTCTTGATCTCAAGAAAGAGGTCTGGGTTTGGAATAATAATAATTCGGGAGTCGAGTGGGCTGCTGCACAGGAAATCGACTAGGGAAACGCCACAGGTTGCCTGGTCCTTAGAGATTAAAAACGCACATAACCGTATGCGTGGTTCTGAGGGGTCATTGATAAAAAACAACCTGTTTAATCTTACTTAACCCAGCCTGTCTAAATCATTTGGCCCTGAAATGTTTTTTCCTTCAGATAACCCCACTAAGTCCCACAGAGTCAGTGTTTTGTAGAACATGGTTTAATAATAGTAGTGGAGGCATTTCGCACCATTTATTGATATTCTTATGTGTCCGAAGACTCGTATTTTATAACAAAAATAATATCTACCAGGTTACATGACTTTTCTCAGTTATCTCCTGGTTAAAGCAGTCTCACTACTAAATGCCTTGCAAACCAAAGTACTGCTACTGTCCACCTCACCTGAGGAGCTGCAGCTGTAAGCCCATTATCCAGGGGGAACCACCCATCCTCTAGAGAAGTTAAGCTTTTAAATGGAAAGCATGCCAGACACTTGGAGAACCTGATGAAAGTTATATACCATCTCCTAGGGAGACAATTGAGTATTTTCATCTAACACATATAGTCGAGAGGTTTATACACCTTAAATCCCAGGTAAAGAATTTCTGCTCTACAAGGCACTAAAACAATTTAAACCTCTTTAATGTTGGCTGAAGTTACAGCTCTTGATATCAAAAGTTCTTTGCACTTGGAATACACGTGAATCACGTCCTTCGGTCAATAACTGCAGCCAATATCTCCACTGCCACTTGCCTTCTAGATTCCAGGTTTGCCTGTAGCTCTGCAGCTGGCAGGGGCTTCCCAACCAAATTCTATTATTTGCCACATTTTGTGAAGCTGTTCTGTAATGCATTATTAGGGATTTTCTTTCGAAATTCATGTTTCAATTATCCTATTTGAACTCTCCATCGAGGAGGCTGAATAATGATGAAGGACTCTGAAGAGCTACTGTTGATGGTAGAAAGAACATTCAACTGACAGACCAGGAATCTTTTTTTTCCAAACCTCATCATTAATAAGCTGAGCAATCCTGGAAAAGTCACTCTATTTCTCTAGGCTTTAGATTTCTCAATTATGAAATAAGCACAATTATTGCTGACCTTTCTGTCTTACAATGTTGCTGTGACAAATCAACAAGATAACGCCCATAAAAATGCTTTGGAAACTAGGAGGTTACATATAAATGTAAGAGATGGTGATGAGGATATGGATGGATACGTCTATAACTATTATGAATAAGACTTCTGATTACTTATTCAGAGTACTTGTTGGTTCTCATTTTGTTGTGAGTCACCACCACTTGGCCAATGAATGTGAAGACAGCTCGAGTCAAAATTTCCCATGGAAGATATCTGGCACATGGTCACCCTCTATTTTATAGGGTTACCAACAGGTTGTTGCTACTTAATGTTGTGCTACCACCCATAGTTGATTCATTTCCCACAGCGCCTGCTTTGTAAATTCAAGTAAATCAAGTTTTAAAAAAACAAGTTATCTGAATAAATGCTACATCACTCGCAATTTATTTTATTCTTGGCAGTTCCTCATTACTTGCATTGAAAGCATAGTCATTACACAAGTTACATTATAGTTTCTATCTAAGTTTTTAAAGAAATCAGATAAAAGCATTCACACTATTAGTTACCTCCATGAGGATATAAGAAATAATAATATCAGTTCGCCCTAGATTCTAGCCTTCCTTCGGAAATCTCATGCTTGTCATCGCCTTCGGTCTCCACAGCTCTCTATGTCTGGGGCAGGTATGAACACATTTGTATATTAATTGTGGTAGGGACTGTGAGTTACCCACACCATTACCCACACCATTACTAAACCCCCGTGGCATCCAACAGGTAGGAAGAAGAGAAAACAAACAACTCCGTCTCTGCTTCAAAACCTCACAAGGCTATTTGGGGATAAAAATAAAGATATATTAAAGCTTTCTTAAAATAAAACTTTTACGTAAAGCAAATGTTATTGCAACATCATTTTTATGCAGTATATAAACCATATTGAGAAATCTACCTTAAAAAAAGTACATGCTAAAGAATTTAAACAGAAAAGACTATATTTAAAAATAAAAATTTGGGACCGTGACTAGATTCAGTCAATCCATTCATTTTACTAACATTATTTAAAATTTTTTATTTATAAATAACCATTAAATATAAGGTGGTTTAAATAAATAAATAAATAACAAACATGGTCCCTGCCTGCATGGATAGAAGATACGGTCACCAAAAAGGGATATTGCATTTATAATCAAGTGGGAGGAAAATCAAAAAGAAAGCAAAGTAATATGTAATTACATGTTGTGATGAGTTCAACGAAGGGTGTACTGAGAAAAAAATAGGTGAAGGGTCTACTTTGATTGAAAGCCCAGAGAAGGCCTATCTGAGGACATAATATTTAAGCTCAGAACTAAAGAGAAGTCTAGGCAGACAGAAGAGTGACTACAGAAGCGTAATGGTGTGAAGGAGCCAGGCATGCCTGAGGAATGATGGAAAGTCGCATGTTAGATTCCTGCAAGGGGAGGAAGGGAGAGAGTGCGAGATCAGGGTGGTCAAACATTGATGATAGACCTTGTAAAATGTTACATTTCAATCTAAATGCAAAGGGAAGCTTTCGAAGGACTTTAAGCACGGGAGCTAATGGATCATATTAACTATTTAAAGGCAGGAAGAGAAAACAGAAAGATTAGATGAGTGGCTACTACAATAGGCCAGGCAAGAAATGCCAGTTGTCTGGACTATGGTGGCAGCAGAAGAGGGAGAATTGGGCACTGGAGATGTATTTAGGAGGTAGAGTCGAAAGGACTTAATGGGAGATGGGAAACCAGGAGTAAGGCAGCGGGAGAAATCAAGGATGACTCCCTAAGTGTCTGGCTTAAGCAAGTGGATAGGTGAGGACTAAGTGCCAGACCTTGTTCAAGGTCAAAGATGACTCACCAGATGCCCAAGCATCACCCTCTGCCCTGGGCTGTCCAATCGGGTGCACTACTTTAATTCCTCCAGGTGGTACAAATGATGAGTTGAGGTTAATTCTAACTATATCCTTCCCAGTGTGTTTGTCAGCTATCCAAATTGTCTTCTTTCTCCATATTGAATAGAAGATACGGTCACCAAAAAGGGATATTGCAAACAAATTGTGCCTAAAAAACAATAGGAAAAAAAATAAAGAATGGCAGAACATTTCTTCCTGGGCTTATTAAAGTTTCACTTTATTTCAATTTATTGTATGAATTTTAATCAACTACCTTTACAATTTTTTTTCATTTGTATTTAGAAACAGGTATTAAAGTTAAAAATTTATTTATGTAGTCATAATCTGAATTAATAGGATATAATTTCTAACTCCAGATTCATTGTCTCATTCTTTTGCTAACCAGCACATAAGTGTAATGAAAATAAAATAGGGAAGAAAATAGGAACAGGATAAGAGTGGACTTCTGGTTTTGTTCATTTCACACTTGACTGATATCTGTCTCTTGCCACAAGCTGGAGAGTCTGTTACTGGCAAAATAGCAAATCAAATGAAAGATAGGTGCTTCACAAGTATATGACATAAAAATTCCAAAAAGAATTATAACCAACATATGAAAACTTATTATGAAAAATTTGTTATTTTTACTTGTGTTTCTTTACTTAACTTTAACCATAACCCCAAGAATAGGTACTATTCATATCCCATATTAAAGGAAACTGAGGATAAGAGAAGTCATGTAACCTGCCCAAAGTCACTTGTCTAATAAATGGTAAATCTGGGACTTGGACTCAAGTCTTTTGAAATCTAAAATCTGTGCTAAACCACACATCAGTTTAACTGGCAAATGTAAAATTAACTTATCACACAAACTTCAAATGGCAATTGTTTTATTTCATACCAAAAGCAAAACTTACTGTGAAAGATATTTGCTAAAATGGACAGAACCTCCATCATAATCACAGGAACAAATAAGAGAATTGCTTCCTTCTCTGTCATACTGAACCCAGAAGAGCCGTTTACCAAGCACATCCAACGACATAGCTGTTATTTTCTCTGCCGTCTCTAGCAGAATCTTCACTTCCACACCACCGAGATCTGCCCTCTGAAGGCTGCCGGCCACCTCTGAAGACCAAAATATAAACCTGGGGCAAACACATTACGCAGACATTTAATTGATTCAAAGGTCACTTAAATGGTCAACTCTCAGTGTTTCAGCAGTCCCCAGATGTCTGCACAGGATGAGTTTGACTATTTTGAATAAAAATTCAATTCAACAAATATTTATTGCCCTATTATGGATTTTCCATGTGATTTCAAGTCAGAGAATTATGCCTCTTCAGCAGGAAACCATGGTCGTCAGGCGTGCTATTTGTTTGCAGAGGGAGCCTGCCGTGGTTCAAATCCAGGCAAGTGTCCTATTGGAAATGGCTCTTTTGTACTAAAAAAGAGGGTTTTGGTCTCAATAAGAAGGTCCCTTTGAGTCAAAATGTTGTGATTCTATGAATTTTCATCAGACCTTGAAATATATCTAAGTGTCTGAAAACAGCAGAATTTACCTTTCTACTGGATCAACCGCTACATTTGCAGGATATTTTAAGGCACTTAATAGAATGCGGGAATTGTTTCCTTTCATATCTGTTATTGTAATGATTCCTTCCTGTTGATTTGACCAAATAAGTTCTTCATTTATCCAATTTATTGCCATTCCTGAAACATTTTTCTCTATATTGCATACTCTCTGTAAAATCAAATTTCAAAATTGTTATTAATATTTCCCCATTTACAACAATTTTTTAAATTTTTATGTATGAGTCTATTCTTTTAAGCACTTGTCATTTTTGTGCATTCCCAAAATTATTTTAATGAAAATATAATCACAGCTACAGTGCCATCATTTTAATGAAGTAATATTAACTCTTCCATGTGAATATATCTGGGAATAGTATTTATACCATAGCTTTGAATTAGAAAGTTACCTTATACTTATTGAAATTAGGCAATCAACCATAATGTAGTAATAATTTCAACTAGTAAATGTGGAATTTCTATGCTACCTTAAAGACAGTTTATTCCACTTGCTGCTGGAATTTTCCAGATTCTCACCTGAACCAAGTCCAAGCTTTGCCAGATTCTGGCAAGATCTCCTTGAAAGTCTGTGCACAGAGTTCTGAAGCAGATAAATTTCTCATTAGGCCCCCACTTTTATTCCGGCCCCTCCTTCTCCACCAGGCCCCTCCCTTTCTACAACCCTCAGTGCCCTTGCATGATGACCGTGTGACCTGAAGAGAAAGGTTTTTCTTCGTGCCTCTTGGGCACTGTTTCCTGTTCTCTCGTTTGAAAACCACCTAACAAAAAAATTCTGTTATCTCTTAATTCCATCGTATGCAGGTAAATTGGTCCTCTTGCGGGGTGGAGGGTGGGAGGTGGGGAGAAGCCCTGATGTGTATTGTTGCAGATTCCCACAGTGTAAATATTCCCACCTTAGCTGAGTTCCAGCTACTGACCTAATGTCACCAAATGCGATTGGGCAGAGGTCAAATATTCTCATGAGCCTGTACTATTTCTACATCTCAAATGGAGCAATCTGGCCAATTCATTTAACCAACTGCCAATATATTAACTTATAGCTCGCCCAGGTTAATTGTTTCCCCTTTAATGGTTGTCCTATATAAACAATGTTTTAACTCAAAGGAGAAACTATTATGGTTGATTTTAGGTATCCAGCCAATCCTTTCCTAATGACTTACTTGACATATATTCATCGCTGTTTAACTTTTTTTCCTATTATGTGACAGGAAACCCTCCAGATTTTTAGACTTAAGATTTTGAAACTATTCTGCAGATGGCCATCCTTGTTAAAAGTGAGATTAGCAAGTATTACAAGATGTGATTAAACAAATTAACACCTAATTGATGCTTTTAAGAATAATTATAGGGAGAAGGTTTGGTTTAAAAAAATCAGTGGGCACTTTGTCCTGGGAATAAATGCTGAAGTTCTCTCTAGTCACACTCTCTCTGTAATCCATCTCCCAGAAACAGAGAGAACATTCCTCCTGGGACTTATTTAAGGACTCTACCAGTTAAAAAGAAGGATTAAAGATAAAGTATTTTATATCTGTCATCTGCTTAATTTTTTTTTCAGAGTGCAAACATATTGAGGATAAAAAGAAAAAATTTTTTCTTCCTAAATATCAGGTGCCAAAACCTATGACAGAGATTTTAGACAGATGAAAGAAAGTTTCTCAGCCTCAGCATGATTGACATTTGGAGCTGATAATTCTTTGTTGTGGGGACTGTCCTGCATCTTGTAGGATGTTTGGCTGCCTCCTGGCCTCTGCCCACTAGACAGATGACAGTAGCACATCCTCCCTCCTTCCCAATCCAGTGGTGACATCCAGAAATGTTCCCAGTCATTGCCAAATATACCCTAGGTGCAAAATATCCCCAGTTGAGAACACATGGAATAGGAAATAATCATGTAAATCATCTACTTGACTTAATAAACTTACATATTTTTAAAATTACATTGACATCCTCACTTTCTACTTTTGGGAGCATCTGAATATCTATGCTACATTCATGAGCTTGTTCAATAACATGTCACAGATGCAGATTAAATAAATACCTACAAAGGCCAGACACGTTTGATGTGTAATATAATTTCCATTTATCTATATGTTACAAATTAACTGTGTCACTTTTGTCAGCCTATACAAAAGTCCAACAAATACCTTGGGAAATGGTACTTTACCTCTTGCCTTGTCCCATTCAGGAAAACTCTTTGCAAAAGTTGTCTTTCTAGATCTACCCAATAGATTCTTTCCTTATTGTAATGAAAATCCATGATCACTGATACGCCAGCATCTGTCACCAATTTCTCATAATTAGTTCCTTCCAGGTCAATCCGAAAGATACTATTTCCATGAGAGAAAATTAAGAAGGGTACAGGACCTGAGTGGGAAGAAAAAAACCAAACGTGTATTTTCAATATTTTATCTGATTTAAACAAAATAATTCCACATGACAACCAATACAAGTAGAATTCATTTTTTAATTCCTGGTTTTATATTTTAAATAAAGACTATTGTGTAGAGAAAAAAGAGTTTCTATAGATGTTCACAATTAATTTTGTAAATTTTCCTCTCCACGAATCATAAGAAATGAACATGCCAAATTATGGAAAAAGGAACTATTTGAAGAGAAAAGCACTTTCTTCTCTTATCTATACAATGCCATTTTAGGTTCAAAAAGTAACCACCTACTGTATTCTATTGTGGAAAGAGTCTATATGAATGTAAATTTTAATTATGCAAATTGGAAATAATACTACTGATATTACCATTTTCTAAATGAACCCCCCTGCTCTAGTCTCACTTATGAAGAGCCGTCAGGGTAATGACATGGAAGAAGATGGCAAAAACCAGAGGTCTTCAGTGGAAGAAGGAAAAATTGAAATGCTGTCTTGTGAAAGCTCTGAAATATTTTGCCCCTGTTAGCACGGCCACATAAAATACAGGGTGTTCGATTAAATCTGAATTGCTATATATATATATTGTGTGGAACATTCTTAACTAAAAATTATTCACTGTTTACGTGAACTTGAAATTTAACTAGGTACCCTATGTTTTTATTTGTTAAATCTTGGTGGTGGACCGCACTAGATGTCTTGACTCCTGCAGGGCCTCACCATGTACCCTAACACTATATCTTGGATCCTGTCCTATTCCAGGCGATGGCTACCTACCCACTCTGACTCCCAAAGAGAACCCGATACTTCTCTTTGGTAACCTCAGCAAAAATTACTGGCTGACTCCACACAGAGTTTTTGATGTTCCGAAATGCTACTAGGGGATATTTTCATCCCCTGCAGCCAGGTTAGTTTCTTTGGTCTCTTCTGTCTGAGGATGAGGAGGCTCCTGCCATTCTGCCTTTCAATGGAACAGCTCGGAAGAATAGGGAATTGGATACAATTCTGACAGATTCTCACTTCTCTGCTGAGTTTATTGCACTCTGTTTTCACATTAAACTTTAATTCCTTTATGTGACATAATATATGTGTTTATTGTTCTAAAGATTAAACAAGATGATGGATTAATGACCTCTTATTCAAGGATTACATTCCACAGCCAGAAAACATTAACTCCGCTTTAGAGGACATGTCGGAGTAGAGACACGAGGAAGGAAGAAGTGTAAAATCATGACAGTGTGAAATAGGTGCCAGCATAAATGTCTAAGGGAATTAGCTCAAAATACTCTTCCCATATCTTTTCCATGATACTAGACCCCCTGCACAGATGTGTAGGAGAGCTCATTCTCCATCATCACTCCAGACATAGAATCAGAGGAATCAGAGAAGAAATGGAAAGGGT